>NW_027414782.1:0-66682 GCF_964106895.1 Numenius arquata
GCTGGGACCCCTCGCTGTGGGGCTGGGACCCCTCGCCGTGGCTGTGCACCCCCAGGAGCTGCAGTGGGGGGGGGCACACAGGGGGTCAGCCCCCTCCCCCCGTGGTGTCCCCCCATGGCCCCCCCCACCCCGTGTGTGACACCCCCCCCCCCCCATTCCCCCATTGTGCCCCCCCATGTCATCCCCCCCCCACCGTGTCCCCTTGTGTCCCCCCCGTGTCGTGTGTCCCCCCAAATTGTGTCACCCCCCTCCCTCCTATGATCCCCCCCCCATGTGTCTCCCCCCCAATAGGTGTGTCCCCCCCCCAAAGGGTGTCCTCCCTGTGTCTGCCCCCCCACGGTTGTCACCCCCCCCCATCCATGTCCCCCTGTGTCGTCCCCCCCCCGTGTCCCCCCATGGTTGTCACCCCCTGCCGTGTCCCGGTGTCACCCCCCCCGTGTCCCCCCATGACCCCCCGCCGTGCCAACCCCCCCATGGTTGTCACCCCCCCCCCATGTCCCCCTGTGTCACCCCCCCCATGTCCCCTGCCATGTCCCCCCCGTGTCCCACCCCCCCGTGGGTGCCCCCCCATGTCCCCCCCGTGTCATCCCCCCCCCGTGGGTGCCCCCCCCCGTGTCCCCCCACATCGTGTCCCCCCCCATAGGTGCCCCCCCCCATGTCCCCGTCCCCCCCCACGGTTGTGACCCTGCCGTCTGCGTGTACCCCCGTGTCCCCCCCCGTGTCCCCCCCCCCCGTGCCCCCCACCTGTGGCAGGAGGTGCAGCAGGGCGTCCCCGCTGAGGGCCCCCGCCGCCACCCCCAGCATGGGGGGCCGCAGCCAGAGCTGGGCGCGGGGACAGGGGGGGCACCGCAGCAGGGCCAGGGCCACCAGCGGGGACAGGGTCAGGGCCAGCCCCGCCACCGAGCCCAGCGCGTACCCTGGGGAGGGGGGACACCATGGGGACACCGCGGGGACACCATAGAGGTAGGGGGACATGGGACACCACGGGGACACCATGGGGACACCATGATGACATGGGACACCATGGGGACATTGGACACCATGGGGACACCATGGAGGTAGGGGGACATGGGGACACCATGGGGACACCAGGGGGACACCAGGGGGACACCAGGGGGACATGGGGACACCATGGGGACACCATGATGACATGGGACACCACAGGGACAGGGAGACACCATGGGGACACCATGGAGGTAGGGGGACATGGGACACCATGGGGATACCATGTGGATAGAGGGACATGGAACACCATGGGGACATGGGACACTATGGGGACACCACGGGGACATGGGACACCATGGGGACATGGGGACACCACGGGGACACCACGGGGACATGCGACATCATGGGGACATGGGACACTATTGGGACACCATGGGGACACCATGGGGATAGAGGGACATAGGACACCATGGGGACACCATGGGGACCTGGGGATACCATGGGGACACCATGGGGACATGGGGACACCATGGGGACACCATGGGGACATGAGACACCATGGGGACACCATGGGGATAGAGGGACATGGGGACATGGGACACCATGAGGACACCATGGGGACATGGGACA
Source organism: Numenius arquata (assembly GCF_964106895.1). NCBI lineage: Eukaryota > Metazoa > Chordata > Aves > Charadriiformes > Scolopacidae > Numenius > Numenius arquata. Next base: position 1,576 of record NW_027414782.1, read on the forward strand.
CCATGGGGACAGGGAGACACCATGGGGACACCATGGGGACATGGGGACACCATGGGGACACCATGATGACATGGGACACCATGGGGACATCATGGAGGTAGGGGGACATGGGGACACCAGGGGGACACCAGGGGGACATGGGGACACCATGGAGGTAGGGGGACATGGGGACACCATGGGGACACCAGGGGGACACCAGGGGGACATGGGACACTATGGGGACACCATGGGGACATGGGGACATGAGACACCATGGGGACACCACAGAGGTAGGGGTACATGGGGACACCATGGGGACACCACGGGGACACCATGGGACATGGGGACATCCAGGTCTTGTCCCTGTCCCCAGGGGGTGTGATGCCATCCCGTGGGGCAGCAGGACCTGTTGTCCCCCCCCCGTCCCCGTGTCCCCCCCCCCCCCCCCCGCCCCGTCCCTGTCCCCACTCACTCTCGGCGACGCTGAGCTGGCCGGTGGCCGTGGGGCCGGTGGCCGTGGGGCCGGCACCGGTGGCCGTGGGGCTGGCGTCGGTGGCCGTGGGGCCGTGGCGGTGTGGGGGGGTCGTGCCCCCCCTGGGGAACCCCGGGGCCTGCAGCAGCTCGGGGGGGGACGGGGACAGCTGGGGGGGGGGGGTGCAGGGCTTCAGTGGGGGAATGACCCCCCCACCCAGGGCCACCCTGACCCCCCCCCAGGGCACCCTGACCCCCCCCCCAAGGAGCACAGACCCCCCCCCGAGCACCCTGAGCCCCCCCAGGAGAGCACAGACCCCCCCCATGGGCACCCTGACCCCCCCCCAAGGAGCACAGACCCCCCCATGGGCACCCTGACCCCCCCAGGAGAGCACAGACCCCCCCCATGGGCACCCTGACCCCCCCCCCCAAGGAGCACAGACCCCCCCAGGGCCACCCTGACCCCCCCCCAAGGAGCACAGACCCCCCCCCGAGCACCCTGAGCCCCCCAGGAGAGCACAGACCCCCCCAGGGCACCCTGACACCCCCCCCCAAGGAGCACAGACCCCCCCCATGGGCACCCTGACCCCCCCAGGGCCACCCTGACCCCCCCCCCAGCAGTCCCGACGCCCCCCCCGAGGAGCACAGACCCCCCCCCGAGCACCCTGACCCCCCCAGGGCACCCTGACCCCCCCCCAAAAAGGAGCCCTGACCCCCCCCCGGTGCCCCCCCCTCACCCTGTCCCGGGGCTGGCTCTGGGTGGGGGGCAGCGCCTCGGGGGGGGGCTCCTCGGGGGGGTCCAGCCCCAGTTGCTCCATCGGGGGGCTCAGTCCTGCCAGGCACCGTCACAGCCCGACCCACGGCTCTGCCCCATAGCCCCCCGCCCCATGGATCTGCCCCACAGCTCTGCCCCATAGCCCCCCGCCCCATAGCCCCCCACCCCATAGATCTGCCCCATAGCTCCCTACCCCATAGCACCCTGCCCCATGGATCTGCCCCACGGCTCTGCCCCATAGCCCCCCGCCCCATGGATCTGCCGCATAGCCCCCTGCCCCATGGCTCTGCCCCATAGCCCCTGCCCCATAGCCCCCTGCCCCATGGATCTGCCCCATAGCCCCCTACCCCATGGCTCTGCCCATAGCCCCCCTCCCCATAGCCCCCCGCCCCATGGCTCTGCCCCACGGCTCTGCCCCATAGCCCCCCGCCCCATAGCCCCCTACCCCATGGCTCTGCCCCATAGCCCCCTGCCCCATAGCCCCCCGCCCCATAGCCCCCTACCCCATGGCTCTGCCCCATAGCCCCCCACCCCATGGATCTGCCCCATAGCACCCTGCCCCATAGTCCCCCGCCCCATAGCTCCCCGCCCCATAGCTCCCTGCCCCACAGATCTGCCCATAGCCCCCTGCCCCATAGCCCCCTGCCCACAGATCTGCCCCATAGGCCCCCACCCCATAGCCCCCTGCCCCATAGCCCCCTGCCCCATGGATCTCCCCCATAGTCCCCTGCCCCACAGATCTGCCCCATAGGCCCCCACCTCATAGTTCCCTGCCCCACGGCTCTGCCCCATAGCCCCCTGCCCCATGGCCCCTCCCCCCACGGCTCTGCCCCATAGCCCCCTGCCCCACACCAGCACCAACCCCATGGCCCTCATCCCCCCTCCTCTGCCCCACACCCCCCCCATCTCCCAAAACCCCCACAGACTCCACCCCCCATCTCCCCCCCACCCCCATCCCTCCCCAGCCCCCCATCACCCCATAGATCCCCATCTCCCCCCGTGCCCCATAGAACCCCATCATCTCCCCCCGTGTCCCCCATCACCCCATAGACCCCCATCCCCCATCTCCCCCCATGCCCCCCATCTCCCTCCACCCCCCCACCCCCCAAACCCCCCCCGACACCCACCCCCCTATCCCCCCCTGCCCCCCATCTCCCCATAGATCTGCCCCCCCCCCCCCATCTCCCACCCCCCCGACCCCCCCTCACCCTGCCCGGATCCCCCGAGGGGCCCGATCCCGCGTTGCCGGCAGTGGGGGGGGCAGGGGGGGCGCTCCGGGGGGGTGAGGCATCGCCCCCGCAGCACCAGTGCTCCCAGTAGGGCCAGTACCCGCTGGCCCCGCCGGGGGGACACCCGGGGGGACACCCCCGCGCTGGCCTCCAGGACCCCCGCCGCGTCCAGGCAGCCCTGCGCCACGGGGACACCGTCACCCCCCCCGCCGGGGACACGCGGGGGCCACCGGGCCACCTCCCGGGGGGGGGCCACAGCATGTGTCACCTCCCTAGGACACGTGTCCATGCCATGGTGGCCACATTGTGTGTCACCACCCCCTGGGACATGCATGTCCATGCCATGGTGGCCACATCACGTGTCACCTCCCAGGGTGGTGGCCACATCGTGTGTCACCTCCTCGGGACACGTGTGTCCATGCCGTGGTGGCCACATTGTGTGTCACCTCCCCCCAGGACACGCATGTCCATGTTGTGGTGGCCACATCACGTGTCACCTCCCAGGGTGGTGGCCACATCACGTGTGTCCATGCCATGGTGGCCACATCAGGTGTCACCTCCCCCCGGGACACGCGTGTCCATGCCGTGGTGGCCGTGCCCCGTGTCCCCGTGTCCCCTCACCTCCTGGCCACCGGCGCTGCGGTAGTTGGGCTCGAGGGCCACCAGCAGCTCCGCCACCAGCCCCAGCTCGGGGACCCCGGCGACGTCGGTGGTGGCCCCGGTGGCGTCGGTGACACGCGTGGTGACCTCGGCGGTGGCCCGGAAGGCGCGGTGCAGGGCACGGGCGGTGGTGGCCCAGGCGGCCCCGTCGTCCCCGTGGCAGGTGGCCCGGGGGTGGCAGAGGGTGGCCAGGAGGGCGGCCCCCAGCCAGGGCAGGTCGGTGGCCTCCAGGAGGGGGGTGGCTCCCCCCTTCCCCGCCAGCGCCAGGACGGAGCCCGCCGACAGGCACTGCGGGGGGGGACAGGGGGGGACATGGGGGGTGACATGGGGGGGGGACATGGGGGGGATATGAGTTACATGGAGGGGACAGGGGGTGACATGTGGGGTGACGGGGGGGGACAGGGGGTGACATGGGGGGGTGACATGGGGGGGGACAGGGGGTGACACGGGGGGGACATGGGAGGGGACGGGGGGGACAGGGGGGGACATGTGGGGTGACATGGGGGGGGAGGAGGGGGACAGGGGGTGACATGGCGGGGATAGGGGGTGACATGTGGGGTGACATGGGGGGGGACGGGGGGGACATGGGGGGGGACATGGGGGGGGACAGGGGGTGACATGGGTTACATGGCAGGGATAGGGGGTGACATGTGGGGTGACATGGGGGGGGACATGGGGGGGGACAGGGGGTGACATGTGGGGTGACATGGGGGGGACATGGGGGTGACATGGGGGAGGACATGGGGGGGGACAGGGGGTGACATGGCAGGGATAGGGGGTGACGTGGGGTGACATGTGGGGGACATGGGGAGGTGACATGGCAGGGGTTACATGGAGAGGACAGGGGGTGACGTGGGGTGATGGGGGGGACAGGGGGGACAGGGCAGGGACATGGTGGGGACAGGGGGTGACATGGGGGGGACATGGGGGGGACATGGGGGGGTGACATGGAAGGGGTTACATGGTGGGGACAGGGGGTGACATGGGGGGACAAGGTCTCATGTGGGGTGACATGGGGGGGACACGGTGACATGGGGGGGTGACATGGGGGGGGACAGGGTGACGTGGGTGGGGGGTGTGTGTCAGGGTACTATGGGTACACGCCAAGCCACGCCATGTCACGCATGGCGGCACAGTGCCACACGGTGCCATCCCGTGCCGTGCCATGCCACGTATCACGGTGCCACACGGGGCCACACGGTGCCATCCCGTGCCATCCCGTGCAGGGTGCCACACGGAGCCACGCCATCCCGTGCCATCCCGTGCCATGCTGTGCCGTGCATCACGGTGCCACACGGTACCACACGGTGCCATCCCGTGCCGTGCCATGCATCACGGTGCCACACGGTGCCGTGCCATGCCGTGCCGTGCCAATACACGCCATGCCATCCCATGCCAAGCCAAGCCATGCGCGATGGCACGGCGCCACACGGTGCCACACGGGTGCCGTGCCATGTCATTCCATGCCAAGCCAAGCCACGCCATGTACGATGGCATGGTGCCACACGATGCCACACGGTGCCGTGCCACGCCATATACACTGTCGTGGTGTCACACGGTGCCACACAGAGCCACGCCATTCCGTGCCAAGCCGTGCCATGCCATGTATCACGGTGCCACACAGTGCCACACGGTGCCATGCCATGCCGTGCCATGCAGGGTGCCACACAGAGCCATGCCATCCCGTGCCAAGCCGTGCCATGCCATGCCATGCATCACGGTGCCACACGGTGCCATTCCATGCCAAGCCGTGCCACACAGTGCCACACGGTGCCATGCCATCCCGTGCCATGCCATGTACAGTGTCACGGTGCCACACGGTGCCACGCCATGCCATGTATCACGGTGCCACACGGTGCTATGCCATCCCGTGCTATGCCATGTACAGTGTCACGGTGCTACACGGTGCCATCCTGTGCCATCCCATGCACGGTGGCACGGTGCCACACAGAGCCATGCCATCCCGTGCCAAGCCGTGCCATGCCATGCCATGCATCACGGTGCCACACGGTACCACACGGTGCCATGCCGTGCCATGCCATGCATCACGGTGCCACACGGTGCCATGCCATGCCATCCCGTGCCATCCCATGCAGGGTGCCACACGGAGCCATGCCATCGCGTGCCATCCCGTGCCATGCCATGCCATGCATCACGGTGCCACACGGTGCCACGCCGTGCCATGCTGTGCCATTCCATGCCATTCCGTGCTAAGCCGTGCCATGCATGATGCCACGGTGCCACACGGTGCCGTGCCATGCCACACGATGCCAATACATGCCGTGCCATTCCATGCCAAGCCATGCCATGCCATGCATCACGGTGCCACACGGTGCCATGCCGTGCCATTCCGTGCCATTCCATGCCATTCCGTGCCAAGCCGTGCCATGCATGATGCCACGGTGCCACACGGTGCCATGCTGTGCCATGCCATGCATCACGGTGCCACACGGTGCCAATACATGCCGTGCCATCCCGTGCTAAGCCGTGCCATGCCATGCATCACGGTGCCACACGGTGCCACGCCGTGCCATGCCGTGCCATTCCGTGCCATTCCATGCCAAGCCATGCCATGCATGATGCCACGGTGCCACACGGTGCCAATACATGCCGTGCCATCCCGTGCCAAGCCGTGCCGTGCCATGCCATGCCGAGCCACGCGGTGCCCTCCCTCCCCCCCCCGCCGCCGTGCCCCGCGGTGCCGTGTGCCGCCCGGTGCCGCCGGATTTTGACCCCGGGGCCGCCTTGGTTTCCACACGGCCCGTCGTTGCCCGTTGCCCCTCGCCCGTAGCCACCCGCCCCCGGCTGGCTCTTACCCTTCCGCACGGCCCGGCCCCGCCGCACTGCGCACGGCCACCGGCCACCGTGCCCACGAGGGACCGCAGCGTGCCACTGGGCAACCCGCCCCGGCCCGACGACAGCAGGGCCTCCAGGGCCGCCAGCGAGGTGGCCGCGCCGGGGGGGTCCCGCCCGGTGGCCACCGCGGCCACCAGTAGGACCAGGAGCGGCCGGCTCATGGCGTGGGCTGGCGGTGGCCACCGACGCCTCGGAGGTGGCCACCGGTGCCCGGTGTTGGGGTGTGTGTGTGGGTGTGTGGTGGTGGTGGTGGGGGGGGGGGGGTTGGTTGCCAACGGGGTGGCGTGTGCTGGCCCCTGGGGCGCCCCGGGGCTGTAAAATCCGCCCCGTGGCCACCGCCGTGATTGGCTCCGGCGGAGATTGCCCCGGGTTAACCATTGCCCGGCGCCGCCGCACCCCCCGACCACGGCACCCCCCCCGTCCCCCCCCCCCCCCCCGTCTCCCATGGGTGCCAGGAACCCCCCCCTTGTGGGTGCCGGGACCCCCCCCGTGGGTGCTGGGACCCCCCCAGGGCTCCGGTGCCAAGTTCACACCTGGTGCCGGCGACACCCCAAGGTGCCAGGGACCCCCCCCGTGGGTGCCAGGGTCCCCCCATGGGTGCCAGGACCCCCCCCAATGGGTGTTGGGGTCCCCCAGGGGTGCTGGGACCCCCCCCGTGGGTGCTGCGACCCCCCCAGGGCTCCGGTGCCAAGTTCACGCCTGGCACCGGTGACACCCCAAGGTGCCCGGGACACCCCATTTGGGTGCCAGGGACCCCCCCCGTGGGTGCCAGGACCCCCCCCCCATGGGTGTTGGGGTCCCCCCCATGGGTGCTGGGGTCCCCCCCATGGGTGCTGGGGTCCCCCTAGGGGTGCTGGGACCCCCCCAGGGCTCCGGTGCCAAGTTCACGCCTGGCACCGGTGACACCCCAAGGTGCCCGGGACACCCCATTTGGGTGCCAGGGACCCCCCCCGTGGGTGCCAGGACCCCCCCCCAGGGGTGTTGGGGTCTCCCCCCATGGGTGTTGGGGTCCCCCTAGGGGTGTTGGGGTCCCCCCAGGGGTCCAGTGCCAAGTTCACTCCTGGCACCGGTGACACCCCAAGGTGCCGGCGACACCCCATTTGGGTGCCAGGACCCCCCCCATGGGTGCCAGGACCCCCCCCCATGGGTGTTGGGGTCCCCCCCAGGGGTGCCGGGACCCCCCCATGGGTGCTGGGAGCCCCCCAGGGCTCCGGTGCCAAGTTCACGCCTGGCACCGGTGACACCCCAAGGTGCCCGTGACACCCCAAGGTGCCCATGTCCCCCCCACCCATGGGTGCTCGGGTCCCCCCAGGGGTGTTGGGGTCTCCCCCCAGGGGTGCCGGGACCCCCCCATGGGTGCTGGGGTCCCCCTAGGGGTGTTGGGGTCCCCTCATGGTTCCGGTGCCAAGTTCACGCCTGGCACCGGTGACACCCCAAGGTGCCCATGACACCCCAAGGTGCCCATGTCCCCCCCCCACCCCCGTGGGTGCTGGGGTCCCCCCAGGGGTGTTGGGGTCTCCCCCCGTGGGTGCCGGGACCCCCCCCCGTGGGTGTTGGGGTCCCCCCGCCCCCGGTGGTACCCCTCCCGGTGACACCGGGACGGTGTCCCGTCACCCCGTGGTGTCCCCGGCGCAGGGGTGTCACCGCGGCCGTCACCGCACCCAGGAAAGGGACTCTGGGGGGGGACACGGTGGCACCCAGGTGGCACTGCCGTGGCTACCAAGATGTCACCGTGGCCACCAAGCTGTCACTATGGCTACCAAGATGTCCCCCTGGCCACCAAGCTGTCACTATGGCCACCAAGCTCTCGCCGTGGCCACCAAGATGCCACCACGGCCACCAAGCAGCTGTCAGCATGGCCACCAAGATGTCCCCCTGGCCACCAAGCAGCTGTCACTGTGGCCACCAAGCTGTCCCCCTGGCCACCAAGATGTCCCCATGGCCACCAAGCAGCTGTCACCATGGCCACCAAGCTGTCACTGTGGCCACCAAGCAGCTGTCCCCCTGGCCACCAAGCAGCTGTCACTGTGGCCACTAAGCTGTCCCCCTGGCCACCAAGATGATGTCCCCATGGCCACCAAGCAGCTGTCAGCATGGCCACCAAGATGTCCCCCTGGCCACCAAGCTGTCCCCCTGGCCACCAAGATGTCCCCATGGCCACCAAGCAGCTGTCAGCATGGCCACCAAGCTGTCCCCCTGGCCACCAAACTGTCACTATGGCCACCAAGCTGTCACCGTGGCCACCAAGACATCCCTGTGACCAAGATGACACCGTGGCAACCAAGCTGTCCCTGTGGCCACCAAGCCCCAGATGGGACAGTGGCACCAGGAAGTGCCCTCGGGCTACTAATAACCGGGCAATTAGCCAGGTTCGTTAAGGGGTAATAAAGGAATAAAGGTCCCTGGGGGAGGGGGGTGGGGGGTTACGGGGTGACATCGTGGCTCTGGCGCCCCTGACCTTCGTCCCCCCCCCTCCCCCCCCCCCCCAAGTGCCACCAGCGCCCGCCCTTGACCCCCAGTGACCCCGGCTATCGGCGGGTTTATGGCGGCCACCTCATGGTGACCCTTGACCTGCCAGCGCGGCACCAGGGACTGCGGCCTCTTCTTCCTCCCCCTCCTCCTCTTCTTCATCCTCCTCTTCTTCTTCCTCCCCCTCCTCCTCTTCTTCTTCTTCATCCTCCTCCTCTTCCTCCTCCTTTTACTTCTCCTCCTTCTTTTACATCTCCTCCTCCTCTTCTTCCTCCTCCTCCTCTTTATCCTTCTCTTCTTCCTCCCCCTCCTCCTCTTCTTCCTCCTCCTCTTCTTCATCCTTCTCTTCTTCCTCCTCCTTTTACTTCTCCTCCTTCTTTTACATCTCCTCCTCCTCTTCTTCCTCCTCCTCCTCTTCTTCCTCCTCCTCCTCTTCTTCCTCCTCTTCTTCTTCCTCCTTCTGTTCCTCTTCTTCCTTCTCCTTTTACTTCTCCTCCTTCTTTTCCATCTCCTCCTCCTTCTTCCTCCTCCTTTTACTTCTTCTCCTTCTCCACCTCCCCTTCCTCCTCTTCTTCCTTCTCCTCTTCCTCTTCCTTCTCCTCTTCTTCCTTCTCCTCTTCATCTTCCTCTTCCTTCTCCTCTTCTTCCTTCTCCTCTTCTTCATCTTCCTCTTCCTTCTCCTCCTTCTCCACCTCCTCCTCCTCTTCTTCTTCCTCCTCCTTTTACTTCTTCTTCACCTCCTCCTCCTCTTCCTTCTCCTCCTTCTCTTCTTCATCCTCGTCTTCTTCCTCCTCCTCCTGCTCCATCTAATCTTCTCCTCTTCTTCCTTCTCCTCTTGCTTCTCCTTCTTCTTTTCTTCCTCCTCCTCCTCTCCTTTCTCCTCCTTCTATTTTCGTTCTTCCTCCTCCTCCTCCTCTTCCTTCTCTTCTTCCTCCTCCTCCTCCTCTTCTTCTTCCTCCTCCATTCCAGCCTTGAACCTCCCTTCCCGTGGGGCTGCAGCTCCGACCCATGGAGTCACCCCAACGCTTTGGGTGGGAAGGGACCTTAAAGACCATCTAGGTCCTATGGGCAGGGACACCTCCCACCAGAGCAGGTTGCTCCAAGCCCCCTCCAACCTGGCCTTGAACCCCTCCAGGGATGGGGCAGCCACAGCTTCTCTGGGCAACCTGGGCCAGGCTCTCACCACCCTCAGGGGGAAGAATTTCCTCCCCAGATCTCACCTAAATCTCCCCTTTTTCACCTTAAAACCCTTCCCCCTCCTCCTATGGCTCCCCTCCCTGATCCAGAGTCCCTCCCCAGCTTTCCTGGAGCCCCTTGAGGGACTGGAAGGGGCTCCGAGGTCTCCCCGGAGCCTTCTCTTCTCCAGGCTGAACTTGAGGGGTGTGTGTGTGGGGGGGTATTTCCCGCCGTAACCCCTTTTCCCGCCAAAAGCAGCGCCCTTTCCCCGCCCCTTCCGCCTCCGCCCAGGCCCGACCAGCCGAGCGCCGCATCCTCCACCCGCCGCCATTTTTGCGGAAGCGCAGCGCGGCCACCGGGGGGGGAGAGAGAGAGAGAGAGACCGGCACCGGCACCGGCACCGGCACCGGGGAGGGGGGGGGGAGCGACACCCCCGGACCGGCACCGGGGGGGGAGGGGGAGGAGGGAGAGACCCGGGGACCCCGGCGGGATGTTCCACGGGATCGCGGGGCCGCCCGGGATGGGAGGTGAGAGCGGGGCCTGGGCCTCCCCCGGGCCTGGGGCTACCGGAGAGGGGTATGGGGCTACTGGAGAGGGGTATGGGGCTACTGGGGGGGATCTGGGGCTACTGGGGGGGGGGGGGCTTGGGGCTACCGGAGAGGGGTATGGGGCTACTAGGGGGGGTGACCTGGTGCTACCGGAGAGGGGTATGGGGCTACCGGAGAGGGGTATGGGGCTACCGGAGAGGGGTATGGGGCTACTGGGGGGGATCTGGGGCTACTGGGGGGGGGGGGGCTTGGGGCTACCGGAGAGGGGTATGGGGCTACTAGGGGGGGTGACCTGGTGCTACCGGAGAGGGGTATGGGGCTACCGGAGAGGGGTATGGGGCTACTGAGGGGGGTATGGGGCTACCGGGAGGGGTATGGGGCTACTGAGGGGGGTATGGGGCTACCGGGAGGGGACCCGGGGCTACCGGAGAGGGGTATGGGGCTACTGGAGAGGGGTATGGGGCTACTGGGGGGGGTGGACTTGGGGCTACCGGAGAGGGGTATGGGGCTACTGGGGGGGGGCTTGGGGCTACCGGAGAGGGGTATGGGGCTACTGAGGGGGGTATGGGGCTACCGGGAGGGGACCCGGGGCTACCGGAGAGGAGTATGGGGCTACTGGGGGGGGGCCTTGGGGCTACCGGAGAGGGGTATGGGGCTACTGGGGGGGGGCTTGGGGCTACCGGAGAGGGGTATGGGGCTACCGGAGAGGGGTATGGGGCTACTGGGGGGGGTGGACTTGGGGCTACCGGAGAGGGGTATGGGGCTACTGAGGGGTTATGGGGCTACCGGGAGGGGTATGGGGCTACTGAGGGGGGTATGGGGCTACCGGGAGGGGACCCGGGGCTACCGGAGAGGGGTATGGGGCTACTGGGGGGGGACCTGGGGCTACTGGGGGGGGCCTTGGGACTACCGGAGAGGTGTATGGGGCTACCGGGAGGGGACCCGGGGCTACCGGAGAGGGGTATGGGGCTACCGGAGAGGGGTATGGGGCTACTGAGGGGTTATGGGGCTACTGAGGGGTTATGGGGCTACCGGGAGGGGACCCGGGGCTACAGGAGAGGGGTATGGGGCTACTAGGGGGGGCCTTGGGGCTACCGGAGAGGGGTATGGGACTACTGGGGGGGGTGGACTTGGGGCTACCGGAGAGGGGTATGGGGCTACTGGGGGGGGGCTTGGGGCTACCGGAGAGGGGTATGGGGCTACTGGGGGGGGTATGGGGCTACCGGGAGGGGACCCGGGGCTACCGGAGAGGGGTATGGGGCTACTGGGGGGGGGCTTGGGGCTACCGGAGAGGGGTATGGGGCTACTGGGGGGGTGACCTGGTGCTACCAGAGAGGGGTATAGGGCTACCGGAGAGGGGTATGAGGCTACTGGGGGGGGAACCTGGGGCTACCAGAGAGGGGCACCGGGGCTACCCGGGGGAGGGACACCCAGGGCTACTGGGAGGGGGCCTGGGGCTAGTCGGGGGGGAGGGGGGGATCTAGGACTACCAGAGAGGGACCCAGGGCTACTGGGGGGGAACCTGGGGCTACCCGGGGGGACTTGGACTACTTATGGGGGGACCTGTGGCCACTAGGAGGGGACCTGGGGCTACCGAAGCAGGGGGCACCAGGCTACTGGGGAGAGACCTGGGGCTACCAGAGGGGGGCACCAGGACTACCCGGGGGAGGGACACCGGGGCTACTGGGGGGACCTGGGGCTACTGGATTGACACCGGGGCCACAAACCAGGGGTCTTGGGCTACCAAGGAGGGGAGCGGGGCTACTGAGGGGGGTGTCACTGTGTCCCCCATCCCCCCCCCAACCCCTCCCCCTCCCTCCGCAGCCCCCGGGAACAAGCCAGAGCTCTACGAGGTGAGTGTGGCCACCCCCGGGCAGGGCAGTGGCCACTGGCCACCGGCCCCAGGGCCAAGCCCTGTGCCCCCCCCCCCAGGGCTGAGTTGTCCCCCCCTGTGTCCCCGCAGGAGGTGAAGCTCTACAAGAACGCCAGGGAGAGGGAGAAGTGAGTCCAACCCCCCCCCTCCCCCCACCCAGGACCAGGGGAGACGAGCCCCAGGTGGCCACCATGGCACCGGTGGGGTCACCTCGGCCACTACGCTCTGTCACCGGCCCCTCTGCTCCAGCGCGGGCCCTCCTGGGCCACCGTTCTCCATTCCTGTTCCACCTGGGCCACCGTTCTCCATCATGGTCACCCACTTCTCCATTATGATCCCTCCTGGGCCACCGTTCTCCATCACGGGCCACCGTTCTCCATCACGGGCCATCATTTTCTATCGTGGTCCCTCCTGGTCCTCTCTTCTCCGTCATGGGCCACCATTCTCTATTGTGGTCCCTCCTGGTCCTCTCTTCTCCATCATGGGCCCTCTTGGGCCACCATTCTTCATTATGGGCCACTGTTCTCCATCATGGTCTCCTACTTCTCCATCATGGTCCCTCCTGGACCACCGTTCTCTATCATGGTTGCCCAGTTCTCCATCGCGGTCCCTCCTGGGCCACTGTTCTCCATCACAGTCCCCTAATTCTCCGTCATGGTCCCTCCTGGGCCACCATTCTTCATCATGGGCCACTGTTCTCCATCATGGTCCCCTAATTCTCCATCATGATCCCTCCTGGGCCACTGTTCTCCATCATGGTCCCCTCATCCTCCATCATGGTCCCTCCTGGTCCACCCCCCTTCTCTGCCATGATCCTTCCTAGGACACCGTTGTCCATTGTGGGCCACCATTCTCCATCATGGTACCTTCTGGAACACTCTTCTCCATCACGGGCCACCGTTCTCCGTTATGGTCTCCCAATTCTCCATCGTGGTTCCTCCTGGGCCGCTCTTCTCCGTCATGGTCACCCAGTTCTCCATCACGGTTCCTTCTGGGCCACTGCTGTCCATCGCGGGCCACCGTTCTCCATCACGGTCCCTCCTAGGCCACCATTCTCCATCGTGGTCCACCAATTCTCCATCATGTTCCCTCCTGGTCCCTTCTCCATCACAGTCCACTGTTCTCCACCGTGATCCCTCCTGGGCCACCGTTGTTCATCGTGGTCCCTCCTGGTTCCCTCTTCTCCATCGTGGTCCGTCTTGGGCCACCGTTCTCCATCATGGCCCCCTAATTCTTCATCATAGTCCTTCCTGGGCCACCATTCTCCGTCATGGTCTCCTAATTCTCTATCGTGGTCCCTCCTGGACCACCCTTCTTCATCATGGTCCCCAAATTCTCCATCGCGGTCACTCCTGGGCCACTGTTCTCCATCATGGGCCACCGTTGTCCATCATGGTCCCCTAATTCTTCATCATGGTCACCCCCTTCTCCATTGTGGTCCCTCCTGGGCCACCATTATCCGCCATGGTCCCTCCTTGGACACTGTTCTCCATCATGGTCCCCTTATTCTCCATCATGGTCTCTCTTGGGCCACCGTTCTCCATCATGGTCCCCCCTTTCTCCATTGTGGTCCCTCTTGGGCCACTGTTCTCCACCATGGTCCCCTTATTCTCCATTGTGGTCCCTCCTAGGACACTGTTCTCCATCATAGTCCCCTTCTTCTCCATCGTGGTCCCTCCTGGACCACTGTTCTCCATCATGGTCCCTCTTGGGCCACCGTTCTCCATCATGGTCCCCTTATTCTCCATTTTGGTCCCTCCTGGACCACCCTTCTCCACCATGGTCCCCAAATTCTCCATCATGGTCACTCCTGGGCCACCGTTCTCCATCATGGTCCCCTTATTCTCCATTGTCGTCCCTCCTGGGCCACCATTCTCCACCATGGTCCCCTTATTCTCCATTGTGGTCCCTCCTGGGCCACTGTTCTCCATCATGGTCCCCCCTTCTCCATTGTGGTTCCTCCTGGGCCACCATTCTCCACCATGGTCCCTCCTAGGACACTGTTCTCCATCATAGTCCCCTTATTCTCCATCGTGGTTCCTCCTGGACCACTGTTCTCCATTGTGGTCCCTCTTGGGCCACCGTTCTCCATCATGGTCCCCTTATTCTCCATTTTGGTCCCTCCTGAACCACCCTTCTCCACCATGGTCCCCAAATTCTCCATCATGGTCCCCTTATTCTCCATTTTGGTCCCTCCTGGACCACCCTTCTCCACCATCGTCCCCAAATTCTCCATCATGGTCCCTCCTAGGACACTGTTCTCCATCATGGTCCCCTTATTCTCCATCGTGGTTCCTCCTGGACCACTGTTCTCCATCGTGGTCCCTCTTGGGCCACCGTTCTCCATCACGGTCCCCTAATTCTCCATCATTATCCCTCCCCACCGCGTGTCCCCCCCCCGCCCCGCGTCCCCCGTTGCCCACGTTGGTCCCCCGTTGGGGTTGCAGGTACGACAACATGGCCGAGCTCTTCGCCGTGGTGAAGACCCTGCAGGCCCTGGAGAAAGCCTACATCAAGGACTGCGTCTCTCCCAACGAGTAAGTCCTAGGGGAGGAGGGGGGCGTAGCGGGGGCCACCGAGGTGTCACCGTGTGGTGTGTGTCCCCCCCCCCAGGTACACGGCCGCCTGCTCCCGCCTCCTGGTCCAGTTCAAAGCCGCCCTCAAACAAGTCCAAGGGGCCGAGATCAGCTCCATCGACGACTTCTGCCGCAAGTTCCGGGTGAGCCCCGGACGTCACCGAAACGCCTCGGGGTGGGGAGGAGGGAGGGGAGGGGGGGGGGTCAAGGTTGGTTGTTGGGGTCACGGGTGTCATCTCCCCACCGCCCCCCCTCCCAAACAGCTGGACTGTCCCTTGGCCATGGAAAGGATCAAGGAGGACCGACCCATCACCATCAAGGACGACAAGGGCAACCTCAACCGCTGCATCGCCGACATCGTCTCCGTAGGGCGCTGGGGGGGGGGGGGGGGGGGGCGGGGGGGTGTTGTTGGGGGGCAGTTCTGGGGGGGGGGGTTGGTGGTTTTAGGGGCAGTTTTGGGGAGCTGGGGCAGTTTTGGGGGTTTTGCAGCAGTTTGGGTGGTTTTGGGGCAGTTCTGGGGGTGGTGGTGGTTCCAGGGGCAGTTTTGGGGGTTTCGGGGGCAGTTCTGGGGGGGGTTTGGTGGTTTTGGGAGGGGGTGGGGGGTTTTGGGGCAGTTTGGGGGGTTTTGGGGCAGTTTGGGGTGGTTTTGGGGGCAGTTTGGGGGTTTCGGGGGCAGTTCTGGGGGGGTTGGTGGTTTTGGGAAGGGGTGGGTGGTTTTGGGGGCAGTTTTGGGGAGCTGGGGGCAGTTTTGGGGGTTTTGCAGCAGTTTGGGGGTTTCGGGGGCAGTTTTGGGGGTTTTGGGGGCAGTTCTGGGGGGGGGGGTTGGTGGTTTTGGGAAGGGGTGGGTGGTTTTGGGGGCAGTTTTGGGGAGTTGGGGGCAGTTTCAGGGGTTTTGGGGCAGATTCCATGGTTTTGGGGCAGTTTTGGTGGTTTGGGGGGCAGTTTTGGGGTGGTTTGGGGCAGTTTGGGTGGTTTTGGGGCAGTTGTGGTGGTTTGGGGGCAGTTTTGGGGGCAGTTCTGGTGGCTTTGGGGCAGTTTTGGGGGGCAGTTTTTGTTCTCGTGGTTTGGGGGTCAGTTTTGGTAGTTTTGGGGCAGTTTTGGGGGCAGTTCTGGTGGCTTTGGGGCAGTTTTGGGGCAGTTCTGCTGGTTTTGGGGCAGTTTTGGTGGTTTTGGGGCAGTTTTGGGGGCAGTTCTGCTGGTTTTGGGGCAGTTCTGCTGGTTTTGGGGCAGTTCTGCTGGTTTTGGGGCAGTTTTGGTGGTTTGGGGGCAGTTTTGGGGGCAGTTCTGGTGGTTTTGGGGCAGGTTTTGGGGTTAGTTTTGATGATTTTGGGGGCAGTTTGGGGGCAGGTTTTGGGGGCAGTTTGGGTGGTTTTGGGGCAGTTTGGGTTGGTTTAGGGGCAGGTTTTGGGGCAGTTTGGGTGGTTTTGGGGGCAGTTTGGGTAGTTTTGGGGTTAGTTTTGATGATTTTGGGGGCAGTTTTGGGATGGGGAAGGCTCCGGTTGCCCCAAACCTTCCTCCTCTCCCAGCTCTTCATCACGGTGATGGACAAGCTGCGCCTGGAGATCCGCGCCATGGACGAGGTAGGCTCGGGACCCCCAAATCCCTCCCACCCCCACCTTATTTTTGGTGACACCGGGACCGTGGGTCACCCCAAATTCCTTCCACATCCCCCCCCCCCCTCCCAAAATCCCCCCCCCCCCCTCCCAGATCCAACCCGATCTCCGGGAGCTGATGGAGACCATGAACCGCATGAGCCACTTGCCCCCCGACTTCGAGGGGAGGCAGAAAGTCAACCAGTGGTGAGTGACGCCAACTTTTGGGGTACCGGGATGGGATTTTGGGATACTGGGAGGGGGGGGGGGGGGGGTGTGTGTCCCCTAAACACCCCCCCCCCTTCCCAGGCTGCAGACCCTCAGCGGGATGTCGGCATCGGACGAGCTGGACGATTCCCAGGTCCGGCAGATGTTGTTCGATTTGGAATCCGCCTACAACGCCTTCAACCGCTTCCTCCACTCCTGAGGGTCCCAGTTCCCTTCCCAGTTCCCTTCCCAGTTCCCTTACTGGTGTTAAGAAACCAAGGACAATAAAAAGGGGGGGGGGTGTGTGTGTGTGACACCGGGACCCCCAAAAAACCACCATCCTCCTCCATAAATACGGGTGTGTAATGGTTAAAACCGGGTGACGCCGACGTCGGAAGAGCTTACGGTGACGGTGACAAAGGGGGGTGACGGTGACAAAGGGGGTGACGGCGTCCCCCCGGTTCCCTCCGGTGGAGGTGGCGCCCACAAAGGCGGAGATCCCGGATTTTGCCGGCGGCTTTGGCCCAAGTTGCGGCGTCCAAAGGAGCCACCGAGCAACCTGGGAGGAAAAAAAGGCTACCGGTAGCCCTCGGGGGGCGGGGGGCAAGCGGTGACGGCCCCAAAACTGCCCCCAAAGCACCAAAATTGCCCCCAAAACTGCCCTGAAAGCACTAAAACTGCCCCAAAACTGCCCTGAAAGCACCAAAATTGCCCCCAAAACCACCAGAACTGCCCCAAAACTGACCCCAAAGCTCCAAAATTGCCCCTAAACTGCCCCCAAAACCACCAAAACTGCCCCAAAACTGACCCCAAACCACCAAACTGCCCCCAGAACCACCAGAACTGCCCCCAAAACCTGTCCCAAAACCACCAAAACTGCCCCAAAACTGACCCCAAAACTTCCCCTAAACTGCCCTGAAAGCACCAAAATTGCCCCAAAACTGCCCCCAAACCACCAAAACTGCCCCCAAAACTGACCCCAAAGCTCCAAAATTGCCCCTAAACTGCCCCCAAAACCACCAAAACTGCCCCAGAACTGACCCCAAAGCACCAAAACTGCCCCTGAAACCACCAAAACTGCCCCAAAACTGCCCCTAAACTGCCCTGAAAGCACCAAAATTGCCCCAAAGCACCAAAATTGCCCCCAAAACCACCAAAACTGACCCCAAAACCTCCCCTGAAACCACCAAAACTGCCCCAAAACTGACCCCAAACCACCAAAATTGCCCCCAAAACCACCAGAACTGCCCCTAAACTGACCCCAAACCACCAAAATTGCCCCCAAAACCACCAGAACTGACCCCAAAGCTCCAAAATTGCCCCCAAACTGCCCCCCAAAGCACCAAAACTGCCCCTAAACTGCCCCAAAAGCACCAAAACTGCCCCGAAAACTGCCCTGAAAGCACCAAAACTGCCCCAAAAGCACCAAAACTGCCCCCAAAACTGACCCCAAAGCTCCAAAATTGCCCCTAAACTGCCCCCAAAACCACCAAAACTGCCCCCAAAACCACCAGAACTGCCCCAAAACTGACCCCAAAACTGCCCCTAAACTGCCCTGAAAGCACCAAAATTGCCCCAAAACTGACCCCAAACCAGCAAAACTGACCCCAAAGCTCAAAAATTGCCCCTAAACAGCCCCCAAAACCACCAAAACTGCCCCAGAACTGACCCCAAAGCACCAAAACTGCCCCCGAAACCACCAAAACTGCCCCAAAACTGCCCTGAAAGCACCAAAACTGCCCCAAAGCACCAAAATTGCCCCCAAAACCACCCAAACTGACCCCAAAACCTCCCCTGAAAGCACCAAAACTGCCCCAAAACTGACCCCAAACCACCAAAATTGCCCCCAAAACCACCAGAACTGCCCCTAAACTGCCCTGAAAGCACCAAAATTGCCCCCAAAACCACCAGAACTGCCCCTAAACTGCCCTGAAAGCACCAAAATTGCCCCCAAAACCACCAAAACTGACCCCAAAGCTCCGAAATTGCCCCCAAACTGCCCCCCAAAGCCCCAAAACTGCCCCTAAACTGCCCCAAAAGCACCAAAACTGCCCCCAAAACTGCCCTGAAAGCACCAAAATTGCCCCAAAACTGACCCCAAAGCACCAAAATTGCCCCCCAAATCACCAAAACTGACCCCAAAGCACCAAAATTGCCCCCAAAACCACCAAAACTGACCCCAAAACCTCCCCTGAAACCACCAAAACTGCCCCCAAAATTGCTCCCGAAACAGCCCCCAAAATAACCAAAACTGCCCCAAAACCATCAAAACTGCTGCAAAACCCCCAAACTGATTCCGAAACCTCAAAAACTGCCCCCAAATTGACCCCGAAACCTCCAAAACTGCCCCTGAAAGCCCCCAAACTGCCCCCACAATCACTGAAACTGGCCCCAAAACTGCCCCCAAAGTCACCAAAACTATCCCCAAAAATTGCCCCCAAAATCACCAAAACTGCCCCAGAGGCTGCCCCCAAAACCGACCCCAAAACCTCCAAAACTGCCCCAAAACTGCCCCCAAACTGCCCCCAAAGTCACCAAAACTGCCCCCAAACTGCCCCCAAAGTCACCAAAACTGCCCCCAAACTGCCCCCAAACCCCCCAAAAGTGCCCCTAAACCCCCCCAAAACTGCCCCCAAAAGCCCCCAAACTGCCCCCAAAGTCACCAAAACTGCCCCCAAAAACCCCCAAACTGCCCCCAAAGTCACCAAACCCCCCAAAAGTGCCCCTAAACCCCCCCAAACTGCCCCTAAAGTCACCAAAACTGCCCCCAAAACCCCCCAAACTGCCCCCAAAACTGCTCCCAAAATGCCCCCAAAACTGCCCCCAAAGTCACCAAAACTGCCCCCAAAAGCCCCCAAACTGCCCCCAAAGTCACCAAAACTGCCCCCAAAAGCCCCCAAACCCCCCAAAACTGCCCCTAAACCCCCCCAAAACTGCCCCCAAACTGCCCCCAAAGTCACCAAAACTGCCCCCAAACTGCCCCCAAAGTCACCAAAACTGCCCCCAAACTGCCCCCAAACTGCCCCCCAAACCCCTCCCTAACCCCCACCCCCCCCCGTGGGTGGGGGGGTGTCCCCATCCCCGGTCCCCCCCCCCACCTGCCAGGCTGAGGAAGCGGAGGCCCCGGCTCCTCTCCTCCAGGGCCCCCAGCAGCCCCCCCAGCCCCGCCGCCCCGATCCCGGGGTTGGCCGAGAAATCCAGGGAAACCAGAGCCGGGCAAGAGGGGAGGCACCTGTTGGGGGGGGGAAGGGGGGAGAAAGAGAGAGAGGGGAGGGGGGTGTCACCTCTTGTCCCCAAAAGGGGGTCCCCTTTGTCCCCAAGGGGGGCCCCTCCATCCCCGGTGTCCCCCAACATTGTGCTCCACAGCTGGATCTCCCTTGGGAGGTGGAAGGTGAGGATCCTGCTGCCAGGACCCCCCCCCCCCGTCCACCATGTGTCCCCCCCCAAAATGTCCCCAAGGACCCCCCCAAATGTCCCCAGGGTCCCCTTTGTCCCCAAGGGGGTCCCCTCCATCCCTGGTGTCCCCCAACATTGTGCTCCACAGCTGGATCTCCTTTGGGAGGTGGAAGGTGAGGATCCTGCTGCCAGGACCCCCCACCATCCACCGTGTCCCCCCCCCAAAATGTCCCCAGGGACCCCCCCAAAATGTCCCCAGGGTCCCCTGGCCCCCTCACCTGGCCACCTCCAGGAGGTCACTGTCACCCAGGTGGTTCCCGGAGAGCGTGAGGTGGCTCAGGGCACATCCCTCCTGCGGGAAGGACACGGGGTATGGCCACCACCGCGTGGGGAGCGGGGTGTCCCCCATCTGTGTCCCCCCCCCCCAGCCCGGTGTCCCCTCAGGGACCGCTCTCACCTGCGCCAGGAACCTGCCGATGGCCCCCGCGAGGGGCTGGTGGCCCGGGAGGGTGACGGAGGCCAGCTCCAGGTGGCCCAGGCTGCGGCAGGAGAGGTTGCCCAGGAGCCGCTCCAGCCCCGCCGGCCCCAGAGCGTTGAAGGACAAGGACAAGGTCTGCAGCCCCTCGGCGCCTGCGGGGACAGACGTGTGGGGAGAGGGGACGTGTGGGGAGAGGGGACGTGTGGGGAGAACCACGTCAGAAGATCCGTGTGGGGAGAACCATGCCGGGAGAAGAACCATGGAAGACCCATGGCAGGAGAACCGTGTGGGGAGAACCGAGCCGGGAGAAGAAGCGTGTGGGGAGAACCATGTGGGGAAAAGAAGCGTGTGGGGAGAAGAACCATGGGAGAACCACATCAGAAGAACCATGTCAGGAGAACCGTGTGGGGAGAAGAACCGTGTGGGGAGAAGAACCGTGTGGGGAGAACCACAGCAGGAGAAGAACCGTGTGGGGAGAACCATTTGGGGAGAAGAACCATGGAAGACCCACGGCAGAAGAACCATGTGGGGAGAACCGAGCCGGGAGGAGAACCAAGCCGGGAGAAGAACCGTGTGGGGAGAACCACGGCAGGGGAAGAACCGTGTGGGGAGAACCATTTGGGGAGAAGAACCGTGGAAGACCCAAGGCAGGAGAAGAACCGTGTGGGGAGAAGAACCGTGTGGGGAGAACTATGCCAGGGGAAGAACTGTGTGGGGAGAAGAACCATGGAAGACCCACAGCAGGAGAAGAACCAAGTGGGGAGAACCGAGCTAAGAGAAGCGTGTGGGGAGAACCGTGCCAGGAGAAGAAGCGTGTGGGGAGAACCACAGCAGGGGAAGAACTGTGTGGGGAGAACCGTGTGGGGAGAAGAACCATGGAAGACCCACACCAGGAGAAGAACCGTGTGGGGAGAACCACGGCAGGGGAAGAACCGTGTGGGGAGAAGAAGCGTGTGGGGAGAACCATGGCAGGAGAAGAACCGTGTGGGGAGAACCATGGCAGGAGAAGAACCGTGTGGGGAGAACCATGGCGGGGGAAGAACCATGTGGGGAGAAGAACCATGGAAGACCCATGGCAGGAGAAGAACCATGTGGGGAGAACCGTGTGGGGAGAACCGTGCCAGGAGAAGAAGCGTGGGGGGAGAACCACGGCAGGGGAAGAACCGTGAGGGGAGAACCAAGCCAAGAGAAGAAGCGTGTGGGGAGAAGAAGCGTGTGGGGAGAACCGTGCCAGGGGAAGAACCGTGTGGGGAGAACCACGGCAGGAGAAGAACCGTGTGGGGAGAAGAACCATGGAAGACCCATGGCAGGAGAAGAACCAAGTGGGGAGAACCGAGCCAAGAGAAGAAGCGTGTGGGGAGAAGAAGCGTGTGGGGAGAACCATGCCAGGGGAAGAACCGTGTGGGGAGAACCATGGAAGAC
Source organism: Numenius arquata (assembly GCF_964106895.1). Taxonomy (NCBI): domain Eukaryota; kingdom Metazoa; phylum Chordata; class Aves; order Charadriiformes; family Scolopacidae; genus Numenius; species Numenius arquata. The sequence continues at coordinate 23,283 of NW_027414782.1, forward strand.
CCACAGCAGGAGAAGAACCATGTGGGGAGAACCGTGCCAGGGGAAGAAGCGTGTGGGGAGAAGAACCGTGTGGGGAGAACCATGGCAGGAGAAGAACCGTGTGGGGAGAACCACGGCAGAAGAACCATGTGGGGAGAACCACGGCAGGAGAAGAAACGCGTGGGGAGAACCATGGCAGGGGAAGAAGCGTGTGGGGAGAAGCAGCGTGTGGGGAGAACCACGGCAGGGGAAGAACCGTGTGGGGAGAACCATGGAAGACCCACAGCAGGAGAAGAACCATGTGGGGAGAACCATGGCAGGAGAAGAACCGTGTGGGGAGAACCACGGCAGAAGAACCATGTGGGGAGAACCAGGGCAGGAGAAGAAGCGTGTGGGGAGAAGAACCGTGTGGGGAGAACCATAGCAGAAGAACCGTGTGGGGAGAACCACGGCAGAAGAACCATGTGGGGAGAACCAGGGCAGGAGAAGAAGCGTGTGGGGAGAAGAACCGTGTGGGGAGAACCATAGCAGAAGAACCGTGTGGGGAGAACCATAGCAGAAGAACCGTGTGGGGAGAACCATGGCAGGAGAAGGAGCGTGTGTGGGGAGAAGAACCATGGAAGACCCATGGCAGGAGAAGAACCAAGTGGGGAGAACCGAGCCAAGAGAAGCAGCGTGTGGGGAGAAGAAGCGTGTGGGGAGAACCGTGCCAGGGGAAGCAGCGTGTGGGGAGAACCACGGCAGGAGAAGCAGCGTGTGGGGAGAGAGCCCCGTGCCGTGGGGTGCCGTGGGGCGCTGTGGGGTGCCGTGGGGCGCTCACCGTCCAGGCGGAAGGCGTGGGTGAAGCCGCAGCCCTGCAGGCGCAGCGTGGCCAGCGCGGGGCAGTGCCGCAGCAGCAGGGTCAGGGACCGGCCCCCGGCGTCCCCCAGGGGGTTCAGGCTCAGGTCCAGCTCCTCCAGGCTCTGCGGGGACAGGGGGGGGGACACAGACGGGGATGGGGGGGGCCCTGGATTAAGGGGGGGGACACACACGAGATTCGGGGGACAAGGAAAAGGTTTTGGGGACGAGGAAAGGGTTTTGGGGACAAAAAAAGGAATTCTGGGGACAGACACAGGGTTTTGGGGACAAGGAAAGGAATTTTGGGGACAGACAGAAGGCTTTGGGGGCAAGGAAAGGGTTTTTGGGGACGAGGAGAGGGGTTTGGGGACAGACACAGGGTTTTGGGGGCAAGGAAAGGGTTTTTGGGGACGAGGAGAGGGGTTTGGGGACAGATACAAGGTTTTGGGGATGAGGACAAGGTGTTTGGGGACAAGGAAAGGGTTTTGGGGACAGACACAAGGTTTTGGGGATGAGGAAAGGGGTTTGGGGACAGACACAGGGTTTTGGGGACAGACACAGGGTTTTGGGGACAGACAGAAGGCTTTGGGGACAGACACAGGGTTTTGGGGACAGACACAGGGTTTTGGGGACAGACAGAAGGCTTTGGGGACGAGGAGAGGTGTTTGGGGACGAGGACAAGGTGTTTGGGGACAAGGAAAGGGTTTTGGGGACAGACAAGGTTTTGGGGATGAGGAGAGGGGTTTGGGGACAGACACAAGGTTTTGGGGACGAGGAAAGGGTTTTTGGGGACGAGGACAGGGTTTTGGGCACGAGAAGAGGGTTTGGGGGACAGACGCAAGGTTTTGGGGACAAGGAAAGGGTTTTGGGGACAAGGAAAGGAATTTTGGGGACAGACGCAAAGTTTAGGGGACAAGGAAAGGGTTTTTGGGGACGAGGAAAGGGTTTTTGGGGACAGACACAGGGTTTTGGGGACGAGGACAAGGTTTTTGGGGACAGATACAAGGTTTTGGGGATGAGGACAAGGTGTTTGGGGACAAGGAAAGGGTTTTGGGGACAGACAAGGTTTTGGGGATGAGGAGAGGGGTTTGGGGACAGACACAGGGTTTTGGGGACGAGGAAAGGAATTTTGGGGACAGACACAAGGTTTTGGGGACGAGGACAAGGTTTTGGGGACAGACACAGGGTTTTGGGGACAGACACAGGGTTTTGGGGACAGACAGAAGGCTTTGGGGACGAGGAAACGGTTTTTGGGGACGAGGACAGGGTTTTGGGGATGAGGACAAAGTTTAGGGGACAAGGAAAGGGTTTTTGGGGACGAGAAGAGGGTTTTGGGGCAGGTTTTGGGGGCAGTTTGGGTGGTTTTGGGGCAGTTTTGGGGGGAGTTGTGGTTTGGGGGCAGTTTTGGGGGCAGGTTTGGTGGTTTTGGGGCAGTTTTGGGGGCAGTTCTGGTGGTTCTGGTGGTTTTGGGGCAGTTTTGGTGGCTTTGGGGCAGGTTTTGGGGGCAGTTTTGGTGGTTTTGGGGACAAGGAAAGGGTTTTTGGGGACGAGAAGAGGGTTTTGGGGACAGACGCAAGGTTTTGGGGACGAGGAAAGGGTTTTGGGGACGAGGACAAGGTTTTTGGGGACAGATATAGGGTTTTGGGGATGAGGACAAGGTTTTTGGGGACAGACGCAAGGTTTTGGGGACAAGGAAAGGGTTTTTGGGGACAAGGAAAGGGTTTTGGGGACAGACACAGGGTTTTGGGGACGAGGAAAGGGTTTTAGGGGACAAGGAAAGGGTTTTGGGGACGAGGAAAGGGTTTTGGGGACGAGGAAAGGGTTTTGGGGACAGACACAGGGTTTTGGGGACAGACACAGGGTTTTGGGGACGAGGAAAGGGTTTTGGGGACGAGGAAAGGGTTTTGGGGACAGACACAGGGTTTTGGGGACAGATATAGGGTTTTGGGGACAAAGGAGAGGTTTGGGGGGGGACCCACACCGTGCCACCCCGCTCAGCCGGGCAAAGCCAGCCCCCGGGGCCTCCTGCTCCCTTGGGGACGGAGCCGTGTCCCCCCGTGTCCCCCCATGTCCCCCCCCAGCCCCACCTGCAGGGCTCCGGCAGTGTTGGGGTGCTGGGGGAGGAGCTGCCGCAGCCCTTGGGGTCCCAGCTGGTTCCCGGCCAGGTCGAGGAGGGTGAGGGCTGGCAAGGTGGCCAGCGTGGCCAGCAGGTCGGTGGCCATGGCGTCGGGGAGCCCGCAACCCCGGAGCCGGAGTTGCCGCAGCGGCGCCTGCAGCTTGAGGGCTCGGAGCAGCGGGGGGAGATGGGGGGGGCGTAGGGCCAGCCCCCCAACACCCCCGACCCCCAGCCCCGGGCTCTGCTCCTGCAGCTCCGTCACCTTCAGCAGCAGCGGGTGAGGCTCTGGTGGCAAAGAGGGGGGCGGTGGTGGCCTTCGGTGGCCTTGGGGACACCCCCAACACAACCTGACCCCCCCCTCCCAGGGAGCCTTGACCCCCCCCAAGGGATCCCTGACCCCCCCCAGGGACCCCCAAGTCCTGCTGATGGCCCCACATCAGCCATGGAGGGGGGCAGAGGGGGAGTTGGTGGCCTTCGGTGGCCTTGGGGACACCCCCAACACAACCTGACCCCCCCTCCCAGGGAATCCTGACCCCCCCAAGGGATCCCTGACCCCCCCCAGGGATCCCTGATCCCCCCCAGGGACCCCCAAGTCCTGCTGATGGCCCCACATCAGCCATGGAGGGGGGCAGAGGGGGAGTTGGTGGCCTTCAGTGGCCTTGGGGACACCCCCAACACAACCTGACCCCCCCCCCCTCCCAGGGAACCCTGACCCCCCCAAGGGATCCCTGACCCCCCCCAAGGACCCCCAAGTCCTGCTGATGGCCCCACATCAGCCATGGAGGGGGGCAGAGGGGGAGTTGGTGGCCTTCGGTGGCCTTGGGGACACCCCCAACACAACCTGACCCCCCCCCCTCCCGGGGAGCCTTGACCCCCCTGGGACCCCAGACCCCCCCAGGAGCCCCCCCTAATCCTGCTGATGGCCCCACGTCAACCAGGGACACACGTGTCCCCCGGGTGCGGGGACCCCCAGCCCTGTCCCTGCGCGGGGACGGTCCCCAAGGGGGGACAGGGAGGGGCCGGGGGTCCTTGCCCACCAGCTGGGGGGGGGGGTCCAGAGGTTTTGGGGGGGGGGTGGGGGGGTGTCCTTACCCACGGCCAGGCTCTGGCAAGCCCTGCGGTACCGCTCGGCCAGGGGGGGCAGGTCCCAGCACGTCACCTCCGCCAGCACCTGCGACGCCGGAGCCGTCACCGATGCCACCACCGATGGCACGGGATAAGGTCAGGGTGGGGGGGGGGGGGGGGGGGGGTTGGGAGGGGGGGGGTGTCTCACCTCCTCGTTGCTCTGCAGGACGTCCCCCACCAGGTCCTGGGGGGCCAGAAGAGCCCCCTCTTTCTTGAGGGTGAGCCGTGGGCGCAGCCCGTGGGTCTGGTAGTAGCGCTCGGCCGCCCGCTCCGCCAGCCACCCCACGGCGCGGCTCTCGCTGCCACCAACGGCACCGGTGAACCCCGGCACCGGGGGGGGGGGTGTGTGTGTGGGGTGTCCCCCCGAGGGGACAGGGAAGGTGTTGAGGGGGTGTGAAATCCCAAAATTGGGATGGGGGACCCCAAAATAGGGAAGGAGGGGAAAGGTCTCACCTCTGCGGCACGGGGATGAGGAAGACGTTGTCCTGCACCCGGACCCTCACGCGGAGAACGGGCAACGGCGCCGGCACCGGGGGGACGGCGGGGGGGTTGGGGGGGATCCCCTCGTCTTCATCCTCATCCTCATCGGGAAGGGGGGGCTCGTTCGTCTCGGGGGGGCAGCGGCGATCCCGGGAGCGTCCCAACGGGATTCTCTGCACCAAGCGGCTGAGCCGGCTCTGAACGCTGCGCTGGCGGCGCCGCGCCGGCACGGTGGTGGCGGTGCCGCCGCCGCCATCGCTCTCCGACCCCGGGGTGTCCCCCAAAAGGGTCGCCGGTTCTTGGGGTTCACGGCGGGGCCGTTTACGACCCCCCCGGGACCCCCCCAGGTCATCTTCCAACCAGTCCTCCTCCTCCAGGTACTGCTCGGCGGGGATGAGGGCCGGCCGCGGTGCAGGGTGCCGGCACGCCGACGCGGTGCCGGTACCGGGATGGGATTTGGGGGTACCGGGAAGGGAATTTGGGGTGCCGGGAAGGGATTTAGGGGTGCCGAGGCTCCGGATGGTGGCTTCGGACTCATCCGGCTCCGGCACCGGCACCCGCTGCCTTTTCTTCACCGGCCGCAGCGGTGACATCTCGCCGTCCCCCGGCGTTTCATCCGACGAGGAGTCCTGGGTGAGCGGCGTCGGGGCTGCGGGGGGGATAAAAATCATTCTCAGCAGCCCCCCCCCCAAAATGTAGAGACACACACACACACCCCCCCCTAAAAAAAAAAAGGGGGTGTTGTCCCCACCTTGTGCCATCGCCTCCCGGAGCAGGCGCTCGGCCGCCCGGCACCGTTGCCGCGTCTCCTGGTCCAGCTCCTTGCCGTAGGTACGAGCCCACTCCTCCAGCGTCCCCAGGGGGGTCAGACCCTACGAGGAGGTGGGGGACACACACACACACACACACACAAAGAAGGGGGTCTCCGTGTGTCCCGTGTCGTGTCCCCCCCCCCCAGTATTTGGCGGGGGGTCCCCCCTTGGTTCTTGGGGGGGGGGCTCACCTTGGCGTTCCTGGCCGTCACCGAAGCTCCGCGCCGCACCAGGAGCTCGGCCACCTCGAAGTGACCGCAGCTGAGGGCGTCGTGGAGGGGGGTGATGCCTTCGCAGCCCGGCCCCCCCGGGTCGTTCAGCGCCGCCCCCCCGTCCAGCAGCAGCCGCACGATCTCTGGGGGGGGGGACGGGGATGGGGATGGGGATAGGGGGGGGCGGAGGGGGGGGAAGATGGTGGTGAGGAGAAAGGGGGGGGGGGCTCTGTCTGAGCCCTGGGGGGGGGGGGGGGGGGGTCTGACAGCTCCTGGGGGGGCTCTGACTGTGCCTGGGGGGGCTCTGCCCACTCAAGGGGGGTCTGACTGTGCCCTTGGGGGGGTCCTGACTGTGCCTGGGGGGGCTCTGCCCACTCAAGGGGGGTCTGACTGTGCCCTTGGGGGGGTCTGACAGCTCCTGGGGGGGCTCTGACTGTGCCTGGGGGGGCTCTGCCCACTCAAGGCGGGTCTGTGCCCTGGGGGGGGTCTGACAGCTCCTGGGGGGGCTCTGCCCACTCCTGGAGGGGTCTGACTGTGCCCTGGGGGGGGGTCTGCCCACCGAAGGAGGGCTCTGCCCACTCCGGGGGGGGGTCTGACTGTGCCATGGGGGAGTCTGACAGCTCCTGGGGGGGCTCTGCCCACTCCTGGGGGGTGTCTGACTGTGCCCTGGGGGGGGCTCTGCCCACTCAAGGGGGGTCTGCCCACTCAGGGGGGCTCTGACAGCTCCTGGGGGGGCTCTGACTATGCCTGGGGGGGCTGTGCCCACTCAAGGGGGGGCTTACTGTGCCCTGGGGGGGGTCTGACAGCTCCTGGGGGGGGGGGGGGGGTGTCTGACTGTGCCCTTGGGGGGCGTCTGACAGCTCCTGGGGGGGCGTCTGACCACTTGTGGGGGCTCTGTCTGCACCCCTGGGGGGGTCTGTCTGTGCCCTGGGGGGGCTCTGCCCACTCCTGGGGGGGGGTCTTCCCACTCGGGGGGGCTCTGCCCACTCCTGGGGGGGGGGGGGGTCTGCCCACATGGGGGGGCTCTGCCTGCACCCCTGGGGGGGGCTCTGCATGTGCACCCCACCCAGTCAGGGGGCTTCTGCCCATTCCAGGGGGGCTCTGCCTGCTGCTCCTTGGCAGGGGGGGGATCTACCCACTCGGGGGGGGGGCTCTGCCTGTGCCCCAGGGGGTCTACCTTCTCCTGGGGGGGGCTTTTCCCACCCCCCCGTACCCCCGCCCCCCCAAATCCCTCACCCAGGTGCCCGTGGTTGCAGGCCTCGTGCAGCGGGGTCCAGCCACAGTAATCGCGGGGGTTCAGGGGGTGCCCCTAGAAAAGAAGTTGGGGGGAGGACACAGTTACGCCAGGGACCCCCAGAAGCGTCCACGAGACACCCCCCCCCCTGCAAAGTGGGGGGGACCCCCCCCCCGTCCCCTCGCCCACCTGCCTGAGGAAGAGCTGGACGCGGCGCAGGTCCCCCTCGATGCAGGCGCGGTGCAGGGGGGTCTCCCCACGCTCGTTCCGACGGTTCCACTGCCAGAAAGAGGGGGGGGGGGGGGGGGTGTCACGATGGGGACCCCCCCCCCCAGAACCCGGGGCACCCCCCACCTCTCTTTGGGGGAGGCAGAGGGAGATCCCCCCCCCACAACCCCTCTTCGAGGGAGTCAGGGGGAAAGGGGAACCCCCAACCCCTATTTTAGGGGGTGTCGGGGAAAGAGGGACCCCCACCCCTCTTTGGGGGTGTCGGGGGAAGAGGGACCCCCACCCCTCTTTGGGGGTGTCGGGGGAGAACCCCCCAGCCCCTCTTTGGGGGAGTCAGGGGGAAAGGGGAACCCCCAAGGCCTATTTTAGGGGGTGTCGGGGGAAGAGGGACCCCCACCCCTCTTTGGGGGTGTCAGGGGAGAACCCCCCAGCCCCTCTTTGGGGGAGTCAGGGGGAAAGGGGAACCCCCAACCCCTATTTTAGGGGGTGTTGGGGGAAGAGGGACCCCCACCCCTCTTTGGGGGTGTCAGGGGGAAGAGGGAGCTCCTCCATCTCCTCTTTTGGGGGTGTCAGGAGGAAGGGGGAGACCCCCCCCGCAGCCCATCTTTTGGGGGTGTCAGGGGAGACCCCCCCAACCCCTCTTTAGGGGTGTCAGGAGGAAGGGGGAGACCACCCAGCCCCTCTTTTGGGGTGCTGGGGGAAGGAGGAGCCCCCAACTCCTCCTTTTGGGGGGCGTCAGGGAGAAGGGGGAGCCCCCCCAACCCCTCTTTAGGGGAGTCAGGGGAAACCCCCCCCCCCAACCCCTCTTTGGGGCTGTCAGGAGGAAGGGGGAGACCACCCAGACCCTCTTTTGGGGTGTCAGAGTAAAGGGGAGACCCTCAACCCCTCTTTTGGGGGTGTTAGTGGGAAGGGGGAGACGCCCCCCCCAGCCCATCTTTTGGGGGTGAGGGGGAAGCGAGACCCCCAATCCCTCTCTGGGGGTGGCAGGGGAGACCCCCAGCCCCTCTTTTGGGGTGCTGGGGGAAGGAGGAGCCCCCAACTCCTCCTTTTGGGGGGCGTCAGGGAGAAGGGGGAGACCCCCACCCCTCTTTTGGGGGTGTCAGGGGGAAGTGGGAGCGCCCCCCCCAAGCCCATCTTTTGGGGGTGAGAGGAGGAGGGGGAGACACCCCCCCCACACACTTTAGGGGTGTGAGGGGGAAGTGAGACCCCAACCCCTCCTTTGGGGGGCATCAGGGGAAAGGGGGGAGCCCCCCACCACTCTTTGGGGGTGTCGGGGCGTGGGGGGGGGACGACACCCCCTGTTTCTCACCTTGCTGATCCGCCGGCGTCCGGGGACGCTCTTGTTGTAGCCGTCGAGTTCATCTTCCTCCCCCTCTGGAAAAGACACCCCCCCCCCCCAAAAAGTGAGGGGAGACCCCCCCAAAAAGTGAGGGGAGACCCTCCCAAAAGTGAGTGGAGACCCCCCCCCAAAATTCAAGGGAGACCCCCCCCCCCAAAAAATGAGGGGAGACCCCCAAGAACACCCCCCCCCCCGAAGCCCCCTCACCGCTCTCCGACAGCTCCAGCTCGCTCTCATCCTGAGCCTCGCTGCTCTCCAGTTCTTCCTCCTCCTCTTCCTCCTCCTCCTCCTCCTCCTCCTGGCCGGGCCCCCCCGGCCCCCCCAGCCCCCCAAGTTGGGCCATGGTGCTGGCTGCGCCTTCGGTGTCCCCGTCCCTCAGCTGCAGCGAGTGGAGACGCCGCAGGATCTGCCTCTGGGGGAGGAAGAAGAGGGAGGGAGGGAGGGAGGGAGGAAGGTCAGTCAGCTCTCTGGGGAAGAAGGGAAGCTTAGAAGGAGGGGGGGGGGAGATATCCCCGTGCCCCCCGTCCCCCCCCGTCCCCTCCTCACCTGTAACCGGGGGTCTCCGGCCGCCTGGGCTCGTTCCAGCGCGGTTCGGAGGCAGGGCTGGAGGGTGGCCGGGGGCTCGCCCCCCTCCTCCATGGCCAGCGCCACGTTCAGCCACGTCTTCCCCTCCTGGACACCCCCCCCCCCCCACCCCGCAGTCAGCACCCGGTGTCGGGGGCAAAGGGGGGGGCCACACCGAGCCACGGACACCCCCCCCCCGCCCCGAGGGATGTGGGGGTCCCACCCCGAGCCACAGACCCACCCCCCCAGGGGATGTGGGGGTCCCACTCCAAGATATAGACCCACCATGGGATGGTCCCACACTGAGCCACGGACCCCCCCCCGCCCCGAGGGATGTGGGGGTCCCACACAGAGCCACAGACTCGCCCCCCCAGGGATGTGGGGGTCCCACACTGAGCCCCCCCCAGGGACATTTGGGGTCCCACACTGAGCCACGGACACCCCCAGGGGATGTGGGGGTCCCACTCCAAGACATAGACCCACCATGGGATGGTCCCACACCGAGCCACGGACAGAGGATTGGGGGAGCCCCCCAGGGAGCCCCCTAAGGACTTGATGAACCCCCTAGTGACCCAGGGACCCCCCCAGGACTCAAGGACCCCCCCAGGGACCCAAGAAACCTCAATGAGCCCCCTTGAGGACCCGGGAAGTCCCTCAAGGACCTTGGGACCCCCCCACAGAGACCCTTAAGGACTTGATGAACCCCCTAATGACCCAAGGACCCCCCCAGGACCCAAGGACCCCCCCAGGGACCCAAGGAACCCCAATGAGCCCCCTTGAGGACCTGGGAAGTCCCTCAAGGACCCAGCGAGCCCCCCCACGGAGACCCCTAAAGACTTGTCAAGCCCCTTTAATGAGCCAAGGACCCCCCCAGGGAGCAGGGGAACCCCCCAGGGAGCCCCCTAAGGACTTGATGAACCCCCTAATGACCCAGGGACCCCCCCAGGACCCAAAGACCCCCCCAGGGACCCAAGGAACCTCAATGAGCCCCCTTGAGGACCCGGGAAGTCCCTCAAGGACCTCGGGACCCCCCCACGGAGACCCTTAAGGACTTGATGAGCACCCCTAATAACCCAAGGACCCCCCCAGGGACCAGGGGAACCCCCCAGGGAGAACCCTAAGGACTTCATGAACCCCCTAATGAGCCAAGGACCCCCCCATGGACCCAAGGAACCCCAACGAGCCCCCTTAAGGACCCGGGAAGTCCCTCAAGGACCCAGCGAGCCCCCCCAGGGAGACTCCTCAGGACTTGTCAAGCCCCTCTAATGATCCAGGGACCCCCCCAGGGACCAGGGGAACCCCCCCAGTGACCCCCAGCTCGCCTCCAGCGCGTCGCCCCGGTGCAGGGCCAGCTCCTGCCGGTAGTGGTGGACGGCTCGCTCGTGGTCCTTCAGGTCGCCGAAGGTGGTGGCCAAGGAGACGTGGATGACGGCCAGCTCCCCCGCCGGCCTCTGCAGCGCCTGGGCCAAGCTCAGCTGCGCCCCCCCCCCCCCGCGGAGGGAACACCCCCCATCAGTAGGGATGACCCCCCCAGACCCCGGGACACCCCTCCCACCCCACCCCCCAAGACCCCTTCCCCGGGGGTCTCACCTGCCTCTGGTAGAAGTCCACGGCCCGGGTGAAGTCCCCGTGCTTGGAGAAGGTGTCCCCGAGCTGCTCGCAGAGGGCCAGCGCCGCCGGCGGGTCACTGGCCGCTGCCTCCTCCAGAGCCTCCTGCAGCCGCGTCACCTTGGTGGCTGCGAAGGGGTGACAATCAGGGTGACAGCCTCCTGGGGACATCGTCCCTCCCGTGGGGACACCATCCTGCTCCTGGGGACGCTGTCCCTGCGGGGACATCATCTCTTCCCTTGGGACACCGTGCCTCCCCCGGGGACATTGTCCTGCCCCTGGGGACACCATATCTCCCCTTGTCCTGCTCTTGGGGACACCATCTCTTCTGTGGGGACACTGTCCTGCCCCTGGGGATTGCCATCCCTCCCCTGGGGACACTGTCCTGTCCCTGGGGATCCCACCTCTCCCATTGTCCTGCCCCTGGGGACACTGTCCTGCCCCCGGGGACATCATCCCACACCCCTGGGGATGCCGTCCCACCCTTGGGGACGCCGTCCCACCCCTGGGGACGCCGTCTCTCCCCTTGTCCTGCCCTTGGGGACACCATCTCTCCCCCGGGGACATCATCCCTCCCCTTGTCCTGCCCTTGGGGACACCATCTCTCCCCTGGGGACACCATCCCACACCCCTGGGGATGCCATCCCACCCTTGGGGACGCCATCCCACCCCTGGGGATGCCATCCCACCCCTTGTCCTGCCCTTGGGGACACCATCTCTCCCCCGGGGACATCATCCCTCCCCTTGTCCTGCCCTTGGGGACACCATCTCTCCCCTGGGGACACCATCCCACACCCCTGGGGACGCCATCCCACCCCTGGGGACGCCATCTCTCCCCTTGTCCTGCCCTTGGGGACACCATCTCTCCCCTGGGGACACTGTCCCACCCCTCGTCCTGCCCCTGGGGATGCTGTCTCTCCCCTGGGGGACACCGTCCCACACCCCTGGGGATGCTGTCCCACCCTTGGGGACACCGTCCCTCCCCTTGACCTGCCCCTGGGGATGCTGTCTCTCCCCTGGGGACACCATCCCACACCCCTGGGGACACCGTCCCACCCTTGGGAACGCCATCCCACCCCTTGTCCTGCCCTCAGGGACACCATCTCTCCCCTGGGGACACTGTCCCACCCCTGGGGACGCCATCTCTCCCCTTGTCCTGCCCTTGGGGACACCATCTCTCCCCTGGGGATGCCGTCCCACTCCTGGGGACACCATCTCTCCCCTGGGGACACCATCCCACCCCTTGTCCTGCCCTTGGGGACACCATCTCTCCCCTGGGGACACCATCCCACACCCCTGGGGATGCCATCCCACCCTTGGGGACGCCATCCCACCCCTTGTCCTGCCCTTGGGGACACCATCTCTCCCCTGGGGACACCATCCCACACCCCTGGGGACGCCGTCCCACCCTTGGGGACACCGTCCCACCCTTGGGGACGCGGCCAGCAGCTCACCGTAGCGCAGGTTGGAGCGCACCAGCTCTCTCTGCCAGGGCTGCCGCGAGCCCAGCGCGTGGGCCTTCTTCAGCGACCGCTTGGCCGCCCCAAAATCCCCCAAACTCAACAAGACCTGGGGTGACACACACACACACACCCCGCAACCCATCAGCGGGGCCACCCTTGCCCCCCAAGAGCGGGGAGGGGAAAGGGGGTGTGTGTGTGTGTGTGTCCCCCTCCCCTTTCATAGAATCATAGACTCGTCCAGGTTGGAAGAGACCCTTGGGATCATGGAGTCCAACCATCAACCCTACTCTACAAAGTTCTCCCCTCCACCATATCCCCCAACACCACATCTAAAGGTCTCCTAAACACATCCAGGGATGGTGCCTCCACCCCCTCCCCGGGCAGCCTGTTCCAATGCCCGACCACTCCTTCTGGGAAAAATTCCTTCCTAATGTCCAGTCTAAACCTACCCTGCTGGAGCTTGAAGCCGTTCCCTCTCGTCCTGTCATTAATTACCCGTGAGAAGAGACCAGCACCGACCTCTCTACGGTGTCCTCTCAAGTAGAGAGTGATGAGGTCTCCCCTCAGCCTCCTCTTCCTCACGCTAAACAGTCCCAGCTCCTTCAACCGCTCTCCATAGGATTTGTTTTCCAGGCCCTTCCCCAGCTCCGTTGCCCTCCTCTGCACTCGCTCCAGCACCTCGATATCTCTCTTGGATCGAGGTGCCCAAAACCGGACACGATACTCCAGGTGTGGCCTCACAGGGGGACAACCGCCTCCCTACTCCTGCTGGCCACGCTGTTTCTAACACAAGCCAGGATGCCGTTGGCTTTCGTGGCCACCTGGGCACGCTGCCGGCTCGCGTTCAGCCTCTTGTCCATTAGAACCCCCAGGTCTCCTTCTTCCAGGTGGTTTTCCAGCCACGTTTCCCCAAGCCCGTAGCGCTGCTCGGGGTTATTGCGGCCCAAGCGCAGAACCCGGCACTTGCCCTCGTTGAAACTCATCCCAACGCTCCAATCTATCTAAGGTCTCCCTGCAGAGCTTCCCTATCCTCCTGGGAATCGACGCTCCCGCTTAATTTGGGTGTCATCTGCGAACCTGCTGATGACACACCCTACGTCCTTATGGAGATCGTCGATAAAGACGTTAAACAGAAACGGTCCTAACGCCGAGCCCTGAGGCACACCGCTCGTGACCGGCCGCCGGCCGGATTTAAATCCATCGAGAGCCGCTCTTTGGGACCTTCCGGTCAGGCATCGCTTGATCCAGCGGATCGTACGCTCATCCAGGCCGTGCGAAGGCAGTTTTTCCACGAGAATTGGAAAAAGCTTTTCCAAAAGTCCAGGTGTACGATATCAAGGACCTTTCCCTCGCCCCATAATCCGGTTATCGTTTACCTGGGCCGTGCTGGCGCAGCACTCGCTCTCCAGCCCTTTCTCCTTCATCCTTCGGGCGCAGTCGCGAGCCCGGGCGAGAGAGCGCAGAGCCCCCGAGGGTTCCCCCTCCCGCAGCTGGATGTTGCCCAGGTTGAAGTAGGCGCGATATAAATCCTCCAGGAGCTCACCCTGCCTGAGAAAAACCACCACAAGACGGTCAGAAGGTCAGAAAGGGACCTTCCAGATCATCCAGTTCCACCAGGAAACCTCCCGCCACACCAGGTCCCTCCTCCAAGCCCCCTCCAACCTTGGCCTTGAACCCCCCCTCCAGGGATGGGGCAGCCACAGCTTCTCTGGGCAACCTGGGCCAGGCTCTCACCACCCTCACAGCAAAGAAGTTCTCCAGAACTCACCTAAATCTCCCCTTTTTCACCTTAAAACCCTTCCCCCTCCTCCTATGGCTCCCCTCCCTGATCCAGAGTCCCTCCCCAGCTTTCCTGGAGCCCCTTTAGGGACTGGAAGGGGCTCCAAGGTCTCCCCGGAGCCTTCTCTTCTCCAGGCTGAACCCTCCCAGCTCCATCAGCCTGTCCTCCCAGCAGAGGGGCTCCAGCCCTCCCAGCATCTCCGTGGCCCTCCGCTGGACCCCTTCCAACAGGTCCATGTCCTTCCTGTGTTGAGGACTCCAAAGCTGGACACAGTATTCCAGGTGGGGTCTCACGAGCACAGAGTAGAGGGGTAGAATCACCTCCCATGATCTGCTGGCCACACTTCTCTTGATGCAGCCCAGGATGGGGCTGGCTTTCTGGACTTCATGTTGAGCATGATGGGCTTGATGTTGAGCACGATGAGCTTCATGTTGAGCATGATGGGTTTGATGGTGAGCATGACGGGCTTCACGTTGAGCATGATGGGCTTATGTTGACCATGATGGGTTTGATGGTGAGCATGATGGGCTTGATGCTGTGCACGATGAGCTTCATGTTGAGCACGACGAGCTTCATGTTGAGCACGACGAGCTTCATGTTGAGCACGACGGGCTTCATGTTGAGCATGATGGGTTTATGTTGACCATGATGGGTTTGATGGTGAGCATGATGGGCTTGATGTTGAGCATGATGAGCTTCATGTTGAGCACGACGGGCTTCATGTTGAGCATGATGGGTTTCACGTTGACCATGACGAGCTTATGTTGACCATGATGGGTTTGATGGTGAGCATGACAGGCTCGATGGTGAGCACAATGAGCTTCATGTTGAGCACGACGGGCTTCATGTTGACCATGATGGGTTTGATGGTGAGCATGATGGGCTTGATGTTGAGCATGATGAGCTTCATGTTGAGCACGACGAGCTTCATGTTGAGCATGACGGGCTTCATGTTGAGCACGATGGGTTTCACGTTGAGCATGATGGGCTTATGTTGACCATGATGGGTTTGATGGTGAGCATGATGGGCTTCATGTTGAGCACGACGGGCTTCACGTTGAGCTTCTCATCCACCAACACCCTCAAGTCCTTTTCCTCAAGGCTGCTCTTCAGCCATTCTCCGCCCAACCTGGATTTGTGCCTGGGATTGCCACCTCCCAGGTGCAGGACCCTGCACCACGTGTGTCCCCCTCCAGCCTTCAAATTCCCCAGGGAGCACACACACACACCCCCCCCTTCCAAGGTCCTTACTCGGCGAGGAAGATGCTTTTCCTGATGTAGTGGTGGCACTGGGCCGGGTCCTTCAGGCTGTCGTAGACCAGCCCCAGGTTGAGGTAGAGACGGGTCCTCATCTCCCTCAGCTCCCGGTGAGGAACGGCTCCTGGTGGGGAGAAGAAGAAGGAGGAGAAGGAGGAGGAGGAGGAGGAAGAAGAGGGGGGAAAAACGGGGGGGCTGGGAGGTGGGGAAGGTCCTGGGGAAGGCTGGGAACTCGGCGGGGGTAGGGGAGGGGGCGGCAAGGAAAGCATTAAACTGGGCAACCCACTGGCAGGCTTGGGCAACCCAGCGGCGGGCCTGAGGAATGCAGCGAGGGGAGCTGGGAACACGTTGGGGACTGGGCAACCCACCAGGGGGACTGGGCAACCCATTAAGGACTGGGCAACCCACTGAGGGGACCAAGGAGCCCACCAGGGACTGGGCAACCCACCAGTGGGACTGGGCAACCCATCAGGGGGCCCAAGGAACCCACCAGGGACTGGGCAACCCACCAGTGGGACTGGGTAACCTACCGGTTAGCCCAGGCAACCCACTGGTGAGCCCAGGCAAGCCACCAGGGACTGGGCAACCCACCAATGAGCCCGGGCAACCCACCGGGGACTGGGCAACCCACTGGTGAGCCCAGGCAACCTACTGGTGAGCCCGGGCAACCCACCAGGGACTGGGCAACCTACTGGTGAGCCCAGGCAACCCACTAGTTAGCCCAGGCAACCCACCAGGAACTGGGCAACCCACCGGTGAGCCCAGGCAACCCACTAGGGACTGGGCAACCCACTGGTGAGCCCAGGCAAGCCACCAGGGACTGGGCAACCCACTGGTGAGCCCAGGCAATCCACCAGTTAGCCCAGGCAACCCACCAGGAACTGGGCAACCCACCGGTGAGCCCAGGCAACCCACTAGGGACTGGGCAACCCACTGGTGAGCCCAGGCAACCCACCAGGGACTGGGCAACCCACTGGTGAGCCCAGGCAATCCACCAGTTAGCCCAGGCAACCCACCAGGAACTGGGCAACCCACTGGTGAGCCCAGGCAACCCACTAGGGACTGGGCAACCCACTGGTGAGCCCGGGCAACCCACCAGTTAGCCCAGGCAATCCACCAGGAACTGGGCAACCCACTGGTGAGCCCGGGCAACCCACTGGGGACTGGGCAACCCACCGGTGAGCCCAGGCAACCCACCAGGGACTGGGCAACCCACTGGTGAGCCCAGGCAACCCACCAGGGACTGGGCAACCCACTGGTGAGCCCAGGCAAACCACCAGTTAGCCCAGGCAACCCACTAGGGACTGGGCAACCTACTGGTGAGCCCAAGCAACCCACTGGTGAGCCTGGGCAACCCACCGGTGAGCCCAGGCAACCCACTGGGGACTGGGCAACCCACTGGGGACTGGGCAACCCACTGGTGAGCCCAGGCGACCCACAGGAGCGCCCCACCGGTGCCGGGACATCCCTCTGAGGTCTCCCAGCCCAAACCTCACCTTCCAGTTTCTCCTCCACGATGGCCAGACTGGTGCGGAAGGCCCCCTCGGCCTGGCGCAGGGCCGGGGCCGCCTCCTCCGGCGAGCGGCTGTCGGCCACGAACATGTAGGTCCGACCGATGGTAGCCCAAGCCCGTTGTTGTTCCGTCTCATCCGAGAGGGAGCGGGCCAGCTCCAGGTGTTGCCGTTGGTGCTGCGGGGGTGGAGGAGAAACTTAAAATCCCCCCCTTGTGGACCACCACTCCCCTACCCCCCCCCCCCCCCTCCTCCTCCTCCTCCTCCTCCTCCTCCTCCTCCCCCCCCTCTCCCCCAAATATCCCACCCCCGGAAAGGAATTGGGACCCCCTAACTTTTAGGGCTGCCTCGTAGTTCTCCAGCTCGGCCAGGCGCTCGCCGATCTTGCGGTGAGCCACGGCGCAGCCGATGCTGTCCCCGACCCCCTCCAGCAGCCGCAGCTCCTGGCGATGCTCCTCCAGAGCCTCCTCGTAGCGTCCTGAAAGGGGAAGGGGTGTGCGTGTGTGTGTGTGTGTGTGTTATTAAAAAGAGGGGGGGTGGGGGGGGTAATAAGGTAGGGGGGAGGGACACACACACGCACCATGGTTGGCCAAAATCTCCCCCAGCTGGTTACAAACCGCAGCCTCTTCCGCCGGGTTCCCGCTGCGCTGGGCCTTCTCCTTCGCCTTCTGCAGCTCTGCCGGGGAGGGGGGGGCAACACGGTCAGACCCCCCCCCCGCCAAGGGATACAAGGACACACACCACACACACACCCCCCCCACACACCAAGGGATACAAGGACCACCCCCCCACACACACACCTAGGGAACCCCAGTGAGCCCCCTTAAGGACCTGGGAAGTCCCTCAAGGACCTGGGGAACCCCCCCAGGGAGACCCCTAAGGACTTGATGAGCCCCTCTAATGATCCAGGGACACCCCAGTGACACAAAGACCCCCCCAGTGACCCAAAGACCCCCCCTAAGGGACCCAAGAACCCCCCAGGGACCCGGGGAACCCCAATGAGCCCCCTTAAGGACCTGGGAAGTCCCTCAAGGACCTGGGGAACCCCCCCAGGGAGATCCCTAAGGACTGGCTGAGCCCCTTTAATGATCCAGGGACCCCCCCCAGTGACCCAAAGACCCCCCCAGTGACCCAAAGACCCCCCCCAAGGGACCCAAGAACCCCCCAGGGACCCGGGGAACCCCAATGAGCCCCCTTAAGGACCTGGGAAGTCCCTCAAGGACCTGGGGAACCCCACAGGGAGACCCCTAAGGACTTGATGAGCCCCCCTAATGATCCAGGGACCCCCCCCAGTGACCCAAAGACCCCCCCAAGGGACCCAAAGACCCCCCCAATGACCCAAAGACCCCCACCGAGGGACCCAAGAACCCCAATGAGCCCCCTTAAGGACCTGAGAAGTCCCTCAAGGACTGAGGGAGCCCCCCTAAGGACTTGATGAGCCCCTCTAATGACCCAAGGAGCCCCCCAGGGACCCCCTCTACCCACCCCAGCCCAGTGAGACACCCCCCCCCCCTCAGGAACCCTCCTCCCCAGTGAGACCTCCCCCCACGTCTGGTGAGACCCTCCAGGGTACCCCCCTAGCCCGGTGAGCCCCCCCCCCAGGGAACCCCACCGACTGTTGAGACCCCCCCAGGGACCCACCTCAGCCCAGTGAGACCCCCCCAAGGTCCCCCCCCACCCAGTGAGACCCCCTCAGGGACCCTTCTGCCCAGTGAGATGCTCCCAGTAACCCCCTCCAGCCCAGTGAGACACCCCCTCTGCCTAGTGAGACCCCCCCAAGAACCCCCCAGCCTGGTGAGACCCCTCTAGGGACCACCCCTGCCCAGTGAGACCCCCCCAGGGACCCCCCCGCCCGGTGAGACGCCTCCAAGGACCCCCCCCCGCCTGGTGAGACCCTCCTAGGGACCCCCATAGCCCGCTGAGACCCCCCAGGGACCCCCCCCTGCACAGTGAGACACCCCACAGCCCAGTGAGACCCCTCTAGGGACCGCCCCTGCCCAGTGAGACCCCCCCCAAGAAACCCCCCTGCACAGTCAGACCCCCCCCCTACCTGGTGAGACAACCCCCCCAAGAACCCCCCAGCCCGGTGAGACGCCCCCAGGGACCCCCCCCAGCCCAGTGAGACCCTCCAGGGACCCCTCCCAGCCCGCTGAGACCCACCCCCCCAGGGAACCCCACCGCTTGTTGAGACACCCCCCCCCCTCGACTGGTAAGACCTCCCTAGAGACCCCTCTGCCCCCCCAAACCAGCCCCCTGGCCTGAGCCCGGGGGGGGGACGGACGGACGACGGGTCTGCAGCCCCCCGGTGTCCCCCCCACCCCCGCAGGTGGGAGAGCCCAAGGGACCCTGGGGGGGGGGGGGTGTTGAGGGGCTCGTCGGTGGGTGCGGGGGGGGGGGATTGTGTGTGAAGGGGGGGGGGGGGGCGGCCTAAGGGAAACCGTGAGGGGCCTGAGGGGAGGCCCGGGCGGGGGGGGGGGGGGACACCTCGTCCCGGGGGGGGGGGAAGGGAGGAACCGGGACGGGACGGGGGGGGGTCTCGGCTCGGTGGGGGGGGGCCTGAGGAGGCTCCAGGCCCGGTGCAGGCCCGGTGGAAGCCGTGGGAGACCGGACTCACGGCGAATCTCCCGCCGCCGCTCCGCGTTCATCCCCCGCCGCCGCCGCCGAGCCCGCCGAGCGCCGCACGCCCCGCCCCTCCGCCCCCATTGGCCGCCGCTCCGCCCTCTCCGCCAATCCGCGCCGGGCAAGGCAAGGAAGCGGCCGTTGCCATTGGGTAGCGCCGGGAGAGGGTCCCGCCTCTCCACGGTCCGTCCCGCGCCGGGCCGCGGGGGGTGATGGGAAGAGTGGCGGCCCCGCCCCCACGGAAGGGGCGGGGGGGGGGGGGGGGGCAGTGCTCCCAGTAACTCCCAGTGCACTCCAGTGCACTCCAGTAGCTCTCGGTGCTCCCCAGTACTTGCCAGACCAGCGGCCCCAGTGCTCCCAGTACCCCCCAGTAGCTCCCAGTGCTCCCCAGTACCCCAGCCCAGTGCTCCCAGCACCCCCCAGTAGCTCCCAGTGCTCCCAGTATCCCAGCCCAGTGCTCCCAGTACCCCCCACTATCCCCCAGTGCTCCCAGTATCCCAGCCCAGTGCTCCCAGTACCCCCCACTATCCCCCAGTGCTCCCCATCCCAGTGCTCCCAGTACCCTCCAGTAGCTCCCAGTACCCCCCAGTAGCTCCCAGTGCTCCCCAATACCCCAGCCCAGTGCTCCCAGTACCTTCCAGTATCCCCCAGTACACTCCAGTGGCTCCCAGTATCCCCCAGTACCCCAACCCAATGCTCCCAGTACCCCCAGTATATTCTAGTAGCTCCCAGTGCTCCCAGTATCCTCCAGTGCTCCCCAGTACCCCAGCCCAGTGCTCCCAGTACCCCCCAGTATCCCCCCGTGCTCCCCAGTGGCTCCCAGTATCCCCCAGTACCCCAACCCAGTACTCCCAGTATCCCCCAGTACACTCTAGTACCTCCCAGTACACCCCCCCGTGCACTCCATTGCCTCCCACTAACCCCTAGTACACTCGAGTGACTCCCAGTGCTCCCAGTATCCCCCAGTACCCCAACCCAGTACTCGCAGTATCCTCCAGTACATTCTAGTAGCTCCCAGTGCTCCCAGTAACCCCCCACTAACCCCCAGCACACTCCAGTGGTTCCCAGTATCCCGCAGCCCCGTGGTCCAAGTGCTCCCAGTATCCCCCAGTACACTCCAGTACCCCCCAGTACTCCCAGTATTCTCCAGTACGCTCTAGTAGCTCCCAGTACCCCACCCCGTGCACTCCAGTGGCTCCCAGTGCTCCCAGTATCCCCCAGCCCAGTGGCCCCAGTGCTCCCCAGTATCCCCCAGTGCTCCCCAGTACCCCAGCCCAGTGCTCCCCAGTACCCCAGCCCAGTGCTCCCAGTACCCCCCAGTGCTCCCAGTACCCCCCAGTAGCTCCCAGTGCTCCCAGTACCCTCAGTACCGCCCATCATCCCAGCCCAGTGCTCCCAGCATCCCCCAGTAGCTCCCAATGCTCCCAGTATCCCCCAGCCCAGCGCTACCAGTACCCTCAGTACCCCCCAGTATCCCCCAGTATCCCAGCCCAGTGCTCCCCAGTACCCCAGCCCAGGGCTCCCCAGTACCCCCCAGTAGCTCCCAGGGCTCCCAGTAACCCCCAGCCCAGTGCTCCCAGTACCTTCAGTACCGCCCAGTATCCCAACCCAATGCTCCCAGTATCCCAGCCCAGTGCTCCCAGTACCCCCAGTACTGCCCAGTATCCCAGCCCAGTGCTCCCAGGTCTCCCCAGTACCCCCCAGTAGCTCCCAGTACCCCCCAGCCCAGTGCTCCCAGTACCCTCAGTACCGCCCAATATCCCAGCCCAGTGCTCCCAGTACCCCCAGTACTGCCCAGTACCCCAGCCCAGTGCTCCCAGGTCTCCCCAGTACCCCCCAGTAGCTCCCAGTACCCCTCAGTAGCTCCCAGCCCAGTGCTCCCAGTACCCTCAGTACTGCCCAGTATCCCAGCCCAGTGCTCCCAGTACCCCAGCCCAGTGCTCCCAGTATCCCCCAGTACCCCCCAGTAGCTCCCAGTGCTTCCAGTAACCCTCAGCCCAGTGCTCCCAGTACCTTCAGTACCGCCCAGTATCCCAGCCCAGTGCTCCCAGTATCCCCCAGTACTGCCCAGTATCCCAGCCCAGTGCTCCCAGGTCTCCCCAGTACCCCCCAGTAGCTCCCAGTACCCCCCAGTAGCTCCCAGTGCTCCCAGTATCCCCCAGCCCAGTGCTCCCAGTACCCTCAGTACCGCCCAGTATCCCAGCCCAGTGCTCCCAGTATCCCCCAGTACACTCTAGTAGCTCCCAGGGCACATTTTTTCTTTTTTTGTCCATTTTTTTTCCCATTTTGTCCATTTTTGGGGGGTTTTGGCCTTTTTAATTTTTTGTTTTCTGTCCAGTTTATTCTTGTCCGGGTTGGTTTTTTGGTTTAAATTTTTTCTTTTAAATTTTTTAATTGGGGGGGGGAGGGATTTCCACAGCTTTTTGTCTATTTTTTGTTTGTTTTGGGGTTTTTTTTATCCACAGTTTTTTGGGATTTGCCTGGATTTTTGGGGGGTTTTATCCAGCTTTTGTCCTTTTTCTTATTTTTTTTAATTTTTTTACATTTTCTCCGGCTTTTCTTTGTCCACAGGTTTTTTTTCTGGTTTTGGGGGTTTTTTTCCAGGTTTTTTTGCCTCAATTTTTTGAGGTTTTTTTTTTCCCCCCACAATTTTTTGGGGGCTTTTTCCAGGTTTTTTTATTGGAATTTTTTGTCCAGTTTTTTTTTTTGTCCAGTTTTTTTTGGCCAGGTTTTTTTTTTTTGGTCTGGATTTGGGGGTTTTGGCCAGCTTTTTGGGTTTTGTCCATTTTTTGGTGGTTTTTTTTTTTCCTGAATTATTTTTGTTTTGTTTTTTTTTTTAATCCAGAATTTTTTTTGGTTTTGTCTGGATTTTTTTTTCCCTGGGCTTTTTTTCCCTGGATTCTTTTTTGCCTGGATTTTTTTTTTCCCTGGATTTTTTTTCCCTGGATTTTTTTCCCCCTGGATTTTTTTTTTTCCCTGGATTTTTTTTTTCCCTGGATTCTTTTTTTTTTTTGCCTGGATTTCTCCTGGATTTTTTTTTTCCCCTGGATTTTTTTTCTTTGCCTGGATGGTTTTTTTTTCCCTGGATATTTTTTTTTTTTGCCTGGATATTTTTTTGCCTGGATTTTTTTTCTCCCTGGATTTTTTTTTTTGCCTGGATTTAATTTTTTCCCCTGGATTTTTTTTTTTGCCTGGATTTTTTTTTTTTTTGCCTGGATTTTTTTTTCCCTGGATTTTTTTTCCTGCCTGGATTTATTTTTTTCCCCAGGATCTTCTTCCCCTGGATTTTTTTTCCCCTGGATTTATTTTCCCTGGATTTTTTTTTCCCTGGATTTTTTTTCTCCCTGGATTTTTTTTTTTTGCCTGAATTTATTTTTTTCCCCAGGATTTTCTTCCCCTGGATTTGTTTTTTCCCCTGGATTTTTTTTTTCCCTGGATTTTTTTTTCCCTGGATTTTTTTTCCTGCCTGGATTTATTTTTTTCCCCAGGATTTTCTTCCCCTGGATTTTTTTTCCCCTGGATTTTTTTTTTCCCCGGATTTTTTTTCTCCCTGGATTTTTTTTCCTGCCTGGATTTTTTTTTTCCCGCCTGGATTTTTTTTCCCACCTGGATTTTTTCTGCCTGGATTTTTTTTTCCCTGGATTGTTTTTCCCGCCTGGATTTTTTTTTCTGCCTGGATTTTTTTTTTCCCTGGATTTTTTTTATTGCCTGGATTTTTTGGGGGGGTTTTGTCCACATTTTTTAATTTTTTTTTTGCCTGGATTGGTTTTTGTCCACAATTTCTGGGGGTTTTGGCCGGAGTTTTTATTCTCTGGATTATTTTGGGAGTTTTTATCCACAGATTTTTGGGTTTATCCATTTTTTTTTTTTTTGCCTGGATTTATTTGATTTTTTATCCACAGATTTTTGGGGGGTTTGTCTGGAGTTTTGGTTTTTTTTTTTTTTCATTTTTTCGTTCACAGGTTTTTGTCCAGGGATTTTTTTGGGGGGTTTTTCCAAAGTTTTGGGGTTTTGTTTTGTTTTGTTGGGTTTTTTGGGGGGAGCTTTTTCCCTGGATTCTCTTTCTTTTTTAACCACAGGTTTTTTGGGGGGGTTTGGCTGGATTTTTTTTGTTTGGTTGGGTTTTGTCTGGATTTTTTGTTTGTTTTATCCACAGGGTTTTGAATTTTGTCTGGGTTTTTTTTTTTCCTGGATTTTTTTGGTTGTTTTTTTTCCCCCCAGGATTTTTCTTTTTTTTGTTTCATCCACTTTTTCCACATTTCCTCCACCTTTTCCCACATTTCTCACCTTTTATCCATATTTTCCAGCTTTCATCCACTACTTTCCACATTTTATCCACTTTTTTCTACCTTTTATCCACTTTTTTCCACCTTTCCTCCACCTTTTTCACTTTTTTCCCACCTTTTTTCCAAATTTTATCCACATTTTCCACCTTTCATCCACTTCTTTCCACATTTTATCCACTTCTTTCCACATTTTTCACTTTTCCCCCACCTTTTATCCACTTTTTCCCGCCTTTTACCCACTTTATCCACTTTTTCCCCACCTTTTTATCCACTTTCTCCACCTTTTATCCACTTTTCCCACGTTTTTTCCACCTTCCCTCCACCTTTTCCCACTTTTTTCCGCATTTCCTCCATTTTTCACTTTTTGCCCACTTTTTTCACCTTTCATCCACTTTTTCCACCTTACCTCTACTTTTTTCCACCTTTCCTTCCCTTTTCCACCTTTTACCCACTTTTCTACACCTTTTCCAACCTTTCTTCCACCTTTTTCCACCTTCTACCCACTTTTCCTCTACCTTTTTCCGCCTTTATCCGCTTTTTCCTCATTTCCTCCACTTTTTCCCCACCTTTTCCCACATTTCCTCCACCTTTTATCCACTTTTTTCCACCTTTCCTCCACATTTTCCCACATTTCTCACCTTTTATCCACATTTTCCAGCTTTCATCCACTTCTTTCCACATTTTATCCACTTTTTTCTACCCTTTATCCACTTTTTTCCACCTTTTATCCACCTTTTTCCACCTTTCCTCCACCTTTTTCACTTTTTTCCCACCTTTTTTCCAAATTTTATCCACATTTTCCACCTTTCATCCACTTCTTTCCACCTTTTATCCACTTTTTCCCACCTTTTACCCAATTTTTCCCACCTTTTTATCCACTTTCTCCACCTTTTCTCCACTTTTTTCACCTTTTATCCGCTTTTCCCACGTTTTTTCCACCTTCCCTCCACCTTTTCCCACTTTTTTTCCGCATTTCCTCCATCTTTTATCGCTTTTTGCCCACTTTTTTCACCTTTCATCCACTTTTTCCACCTTACCTCTACTTTTTTCCACCTTTCCTTCCCTTTTCCACCTTTTATCCACTTTTTCTACACCTTTTCCAACCTTTCTTCCACCATTTTCCACCTTCTATCCACTTTTCCTCTACCTTTTTCCACCTTTATCCGCTTTTTCCTCATTTCCTCCACTTTTTCCCCACCTTTTTCCACCTTTCCTCCACCTTTTTCACTTTTTTCCCACTTTTTTCAATTTTTATCCACATTTTCCACCTTTCATCCACTTTTTTCCACCTTTTATCCACTTTTTCCCACCTTTTTTCCACCTTTTACCCAATTTTTCCCACCTTTTAATCCACTTTCTCCACCTTTTCTCCACTTTTTTTCACCTTTTATCCACTTTTCCCACATTTTTTCCACCTTCCCTCCACCTTTTCCCACTTTTTTCCGCATTTCCTCCATCTTTTATCGCTTTTTGCCCACTTTTTTCACCTTTCATCCACTTTTTCCACCTTACCTCTACTTTTTTCCACCTTTCCTTCCCTTTTCCACCTTTTATCCACTTTTTCTACACCTTTTCCAACCTTTCTTCCACCTTGTTCCACCTTCTACCCACTTTTCCTCTACCTTTTTCCACCTTTATCCGCTTTTTCCTCATTTCCTCCACTTTTTCCCCACCTTTTTCCACCTTTCCTCCACCTTTTTCACTTTTTTCCCACTTTTTTCAATTTTTATCCACATTTTCCACCTTTCATCCACTTTTTTCCACCTTTTATCCACTTTTTCCCACCTTTTTTCCACCTTTTACGCAATTTTTCCCACCTTTTAATCCACTTTCTCCACCTTTTCTCCACTTTTTTTCACCTTTTATCCACTTTTCCCACGTTTTTTCCACCTTCCCTCCACCTTTTCCCCACTTTTTTCCGCATTTCCTCCATCTTTTATCGCTTTTTGCCCACTTTTTTCACCTTTCATCCACTTTTTCCACCTTACCTCTACTTTTTTCCACCTTTCCTTCCCTTTTCCACCTTTTATCCACTTTTTCTACACCTTTTCCAACCTTTCTTCCACCTTTTTCCACCTTCTACCCACTTTTCCTCTACCTTTTTCCACCTTTATCCGCTTTTTCCTCATTTCCTCCACTTTTTCCCCACCTTTTTCCACATTTCCTCCACCTTTTATCCACTTTTTTCCACCTTTCCTCCACATTTTCCCACATTTCTCACCTTTTATTCACATTTTCCAGCTTTCATCCACTTCTTTCCACATTTTATCCACTTTTTTCTACCTTTTATCCACTTTTTTCCACCTTTTATCCACCTTTTCCACCTTTCCTCCACCTTTTTCACTTTTTTCCCACCTTTTTTCAATTTTTATCCACATTTTCCACCTTTCATCCACTTCTTTCCACCTTTTATCCACTTTTTCCCACCTTTTACCCAATTTTTCCCACCTTTTTATCCACTTTCTCCACCTTTTCTCCACTTTTTTTCACCTTTTATCCACTTTTCCCACATTTTTTCCACCTTCCCTCCACCTTTTCCCACTTTTTTTCCGCATTTCCTCCATCTTTTTTTGCTTTTTGCCCACTTTTTTCACCTTTCACCCACTTTTTCCACCTTACCTCTACTTTTTTCCACCTTTCCTTCCCTTTTCCACCTTTTATCCACTTTTTCTACACCTTTTCCAACCTTTCTTCCACCTTTTTCCACCTTCTACCCACTTTTCCTCTACCTTTTTCCACCTTTATCCGCTTTTTCCTCATTTCCTCCACTTTTTCCCCACCTTTTCCCACATTTCCTCCACCTTTTATCCACTTTTTTCCACCTTTCCTCCACATTTTCCATTTCTCACCTTTTATCCACATTTTCCAGCTTTCATCCACTTCTTTCCACATTTTATCGACTTTTTTCCACCTTTTATCCACCTTTTCCACCTTTCCTCCACCTTTTTCACTTTTTTCCCACCTTTTTTCCAAATTTTATCCACATTTTCCACCTTTCATCCAGTTCTTCCCACCTTTTACCCAATTTTCCCCACCTTTTTATCCACTTTCTCCACCTTTTCTCCACTTTTTTTCACCTTTTATCCACTTTTCCCACGTTTTTTCCACCTTCCCTCCACCTTTTCCCCACTTTTTTCCGCATTTCCTCCATCTTTTATCGCTTTTTGCCCACTTTTTTCACCTTTCATCCACTTTTTCCACCTTACCTCTACTTTTTTCCACCTTTCCTTCCCTTTTCCACCTTTTATCCACTTTTTCTACACCTTTTCCAACCTTTCTTCCACCTTGTTCCACCTTCTACCCACTTTTCCTCTACCTTTTTCCACCTTTATCCGCTTTTTCCTCATTTCCTCCACTTTTTCCCCACCTTTTTCCACCTTTCCTCCACCTTTTTCACTTTTTTCCCACTTTTTTCAATTTTTATCCACATTTTCCACCTTTCATCCACTTTTTTCCACCTTTTATCCACTTTTTCCCACCTTTTTTCCACCTTTTACGCAATTTTCCCCACCTTTTTATCCACTTTCTCCACCTTTTCTCCACTTTTTTTCACCTTTTATCCACTTTTCCCACGTTTTTTCCACCTTCCCTCCACCTTTTCCCCACTTTTTTCCGCATTTCCTCCATCTTTTATCGCTTTTTGCCCACTTTTTTCACCTTTCATCCACTTTTTCCACCTTACCTCTACTTTTTTCCACCTTTCCTTCCCTTTTCCACCTTTTATCCACTTTTTCTACACCTTTTCCAACCTTTCTTCCACCTTGTTCCACCTTCTACCCACTTTTCCTCTACCTTTTTCCACCTTTATCCGCTTTTTCCTCATTTCCTCCACTTTTTCCCCACCTTTTTCCACCTTTCCTCCACCTTTTTCACTTTTTTCCCACTTTTTTCAATTTTTATCCACATTTTCCACCTTTCATCCACTTCTTTCCACCTTTTATCCACTTTTTCCCACCTTTTTTCCACCTTTTACGCAATTTTTCCCACCTTTTAATCCACTTTCTCCACCTTTTCTCCACTTTTTTTCACCTTTTATCCACTTTTCCCACGTTTTTTCCACCTTCCCTCCACCTTTTCCCCACTTTTTTCCGCATTTCCTCCATCTTTTATCGCTTTTTGCCCACTTTTTTCACCTTTCATCCACTTTTTCCACCTTACCTCTACTTTTTTCCACCTTTCCTTCCCTTTTCCACCTTTTATCCACTTTTTCTACACCTTTTCCAACCTTTCTTCCACCTTTTTCCACCTTCTACCCACTTTTCCTCTACCTTTTTCCACCTTTATCCGCTTTTTCCTCATTTCCTCCACTTTTTCCCCACCTTTTTCCACATTTCCTCCACCTTTTTCACTTTTTTCCCACCTTTTTTCCAAATTTTATCCACATTTTCCACCTTTCATCCACTTCTTTCCACCTTTTATCCACTTTTTCCCACCTTTTTTCCACCTTTTACCCAATTTTTCCCACCTTTTTATCCACTTTCTCCACCTTTTCTCCACTTTTCACCTTTTATCCACTTTTCCCACGTTTTTTCCACCTTCCCTCCACCTTTTCCCACTTTTCCGCATTTCCTCCATCTTTTATCGCTTTTTGCCCACTTTTTTCACCTTTCATCCACTTTTTCCACCTTACCTCTACTTTTTTCCACCTTTCCTCTACCTTTTTCCACCTTTTATCCACTTTTTCTACACCTTTTCCAATCTTTCTTCCACCTTTTCCCACCTTCTATCCACTTTTCCCACTTTTTCTCTACCTTTTTCCTCATTTCCTCCACTTTTTCCTCATTTCCTCCACTTTTCCCCCACCTTTTCCCACATTTCCTCCACCTTTTATCCTTTTATCCACCTTTTCCACCTTTTATCCCCCTTTTTCCACCCTTTATCCCATTTTTTTCACCTTTTATCAACTTTTCCCACCTTTTATCCACTTGGTTCCCACCTTTCCTCCACTTTTTCCACCTTCTATCCACTTTTTCTCCACCTTTTCCCACTTTTCCTCCACTTTTTTCCACCTTTCATCCACTTTTTCAACATTTTATCCCTTTTCCCCACCTTTCCTCCACTCTTTTCCCACCTTTCCTCCACCATTTATCCAATTTTTCCACCTTTTATCCCCCTTTCCCACCTTTCCTCCACTTTTTCCACGTTTTATCCACTTGTTTCCCACTTTTTTCCACCTTTCCTCCACCTTTTATCCCATTTTTTCCACCTTTTATCCACTTTTTCCACCTTTTAACCATTTTCCCCACTTTTTATCCACTTTTTCCCCTTCCTCCACCTTTTATCCACTTTTCATCCCATCTTTCCTCCACTTTTTATCCACTTTTTTCCACCTTTTATCCACTTTTCCCCACCCTTTATCCACTTTTCCCCACCTTTTAGCCACTTTTTCCCACCTTTTCCCCACCTTTCCTCCACCTTTTATCCATTATCCCACCTTTTATCCACTTTTTCCACCCTTTATCCACTTTTTTCCACCCTTTATCCACTTTTTCCCACTCTTTGTCCACTTTTTATCCACTTTTCCCACCCTTTATCCACTTTTTTCCACCTTTTATCCACCTTTTTTCCACCTTTTTCCACTTTCCCCCATTATCCACTTTTTCTCCACCTTTCCTCCTCTTGTTTCCCACCTTTTTCCACCTTTCATCCACTTTTTCCACCTTTCCTCCAACTTTTATCCACCTTTTAACCATTTTCCCCACTTATAACCACTTCTTTCACCTTAAATCCACTTTTTCCCACCTTTCATCTGCTTTTCCCCCAACTTTTACCCCTTTTTCCCACCTTTTATCCACTTTTTCCCCTTCCTCCACCTTTTATCCACTTTTTTCCACCTTTTATCCACTTCCCCCCAGCTTTTACCCACTTTTTCCACCTTTTATCCACTCTTCCGCACCCTCTATCCACTTTTTCCCACCTTTTAGTCACTTTTTCCCACCTTTTATCCACTTTTCCCACCCTTTATCCACTTTTCCCACCTTTTACCCACTTTTTCCCACACCTTTCCTCCACCTTCTATCCATTTTCCCACCCTTTATCCACTTTTTTCCACCCTTTATCCACTTTTTCCCAGTCTTTGTCCACTTTTTATCCACTTTTCCCACCCTTTATCCACTTTTTCCCACCTTTTATCCACTTTTCCCACCCTTTATCCACTTTTCCCACACCTTTCCTCCACCTTTTATCCATTTTCCCACCTTTTATCCACTTTTCCCACCCTTTATCCACTTTTTTCCCACCCTTTATCCACTTTTTCCACCCTTTATCCACTTTTCCCACCCTTTATCCACTTTTTCCCACCTTTTATCCACTTTCCCCACCTTTTATCCACTTTTCCCCACCTTTCCTCCACCTTTTATCCATTTTCCCACCTTTTATCCACTTTTTCCCACCCTTTATCCACTTTTCCCACCCTTTATCCACTTTTTCCCACCTTTTATCCACTTTTCCCACCTTTTATCCACTTTCCCCACTTTTTATCCACTTTTCCCCACCTTTCCTCCACCTTTTATCCATTTTCCCACCTTTTATCCACTTTTCCCACCCTTTATCCACTTTTTCCCACCCTTTGTCCACTTTTTATCCACTTTTCCCACCCTTTATCCACTTTTTCCCACCCTTTATCCACTTTTCCCACCTTTTATCCATTTTCCCACCTTTTATCCACTTTTCCCACCCTTTATCCACTTTTTCCCACTCTTTGTCCACTTTTTATCCACTTTTCCCACCCTTTATCCACTTTTTCCACCCCTTGTCCACTTTTTTCCACCCTTTATCCACTTTTTCCACCCCTTGTCCACTTTTTTCCACCCTTTATCCACTTTTTCCCACTCTTTGTCCACTTTTTATCCATTTTCCCACCTTTTATCCACTTTTCCCACCCTTTATCCACTTTTTCCACCCCTTGTCCACTTTTTATCCACTTCTCCCACCCTTTATCCACTTTTTCCCACCCTTTATCCACTTTTCCCACCCTTTATCCACTTTTTCCCACCTTTTATCCACTTTTCCCACCCTTTATCCACTTTTTTCCACCCTTTATCCACCTTTTATCCACTTTTCCCACCCTTTATCCACTTTTTCCCACCCTTTATCCACTTTTCCCACCCTTTATCCACTTTTTCCCACCTTCTATCTATTTTCCCACCCTTTATCCACTTTTTTCCACCCTTTATCCACTTTTTCCCAGTCTTTGTCCACTTTTTATCCACTTTTCCCACCCTTTATCCACTTTTTCCCACCTTTTATCCACTTTTCCCCACCTTTTATCCACTTTTCCCACACCTTTCCTCCACCTTTTATCCATTTTCCCACCTTTTATCCACTTTTCCCACCCTTTATCCACTTTTTTCCACCCTTTATCCACTTTTTCCCACTCTTTGTCCACTTTTTATCCACTTTTCCCACCCTTTATCCACTTTTTCCACCCCTTGTCCACTTTTTTCCACCCTTTATCCACTTTTTCCCACTCTTTATCCACTTTTTCCCATTCTTTGTCCACTTTTTATCCATTTTCCCACCCTTTATCCACTTTTTCCCACTCTTTGTCCACTTTTTATCCACTTTTCCCACCTTTTATCCACTTTTCCCACCCTTTATCCACTTTTTCCCACCTTTTATCCACTTTTCCCACCTTTTATCCACTTTTTCCCACCTTTTATCCACTTTTCCCCACCTTTTATCCACTTTTCCCACACCTTTCCTCCACCTTTTATCCATTTTCCCACCTTTTATCCACTTTTCCCACCCTTTATCCACTTTTTTCCACCCTTTATCCACTTTTTCCCACTCTTTGTCCACTTTTTATCCACTTTTCCCACCCTTTATCCACTTTTTCCACCCCTTGTCCACTTTTTTCCACCCTTTATCCACTTTTTCCACCCCTTGTCCACTTTTTTCCACCCTTTATCCACTTTTTATCCGCGCTTTTCCCCCCCTTTATCCACTTTTTATCCACTTTCCCCACCCTCCCCCCACATTCCCATCATCTTCCCCCTTTTTATCCTTTTGGTTTGTTTTTTTTTTACTATTTTTTATTTTTTGATTTTTTTTCCAATTCCCCCTCCCTCCTCCCTTTCCCTTCCCCTTCCCCTCTATCCCCCTCCCCCCCCCCTCCCATCCTTTCCCTACCCTACCCCCCCCCTCCTTCCCCAATCCCTACACGCACACACCCCCTCCCCCTTCTCCCCTTTTCCCCCCGAGTCTCATTTTTGGATCTGGAATATAAAAAGCCGCAGGTTGATGTTTTTGGCCGCCAGCAGTTTGTTGCATTCCACCGAGTCGAGGATGGGCAGGGCCATGTAGTCGGTCTCGTTGCTCTCGTTGCTGAAGACGAAGTGGTAGATGACGGGGCGGATACGGACGTCGTCGTAGGGTCCTTCCAAGAGAAGGAAGGAACATTCCAAGGGAGCGCTCACCTTGCTCTTCAGCAGAAGCTGGAAGGAGAGGGTACGCTTGCAGGAGAGGTTGGGGTTTCTTTCCGAATCGTTCACCCGCGCCTTCAACACCCACGTCTGGTTGAGGACCGTCAGTCGCGGCGTCTCGTAGTACAGGCGGGTGATGAAGTCGTCCGTGCGGTACGGCCGGAACTGCACCTCTGCGGGAGGGACACCCCCCCAAAAAACAAACAACAAAAAAAAAAGAAGGACGTTTACAACCAGAAAAATCACATTTAGAATCATAAAATCATGGAATTGTCCTGGTTGGAAGGGACCTTTCGGCTCATGGAGCCCAACCGTGGACCCAACCCTGACCAACCCACCACTGACCCGTGTCCCTCAGCACCACCAATGCCCGGCTTTTCAATCCCTCCAGG
Source organism: Numenius arquata (assembly GCF_964106895.1). Lineage (NCBI taxonomy): Eukaryota > Metazoa > Chordata > Aves > Charadriiformes > Scolopacidae > Numenius > Numenius arquata. Next base: position 55,548 of record NW_027414782.1, read on the forward strand.
GATGGCGACTCCACCACTGCCCTGGGCAGCCTCTGCCAAGGCTTCCCAGCCCTTTCCAGGAAGGAATTTTCCCCAATATCCATCCTAAACCTCCCCTGACCCAACTGGAGGCCGTTTCCTCTTGTCCTGTTGCTTAGAGTCATAGAACCATAGAATTGTTGAGGTTGGGAAGGACCTTTCAGCTCATGGAGTCCAACCGTGGACCCAACACCAACCAAAACCACCATAAACCACGTCCCTCAGCACCACGTTTCCCACATTTCCGCGGCTTTTCAATCCCTCCAGGGATGGTGACTCCACCACTGCCCTGGGCAGCCTCTTCCAAGGCTTCACAACCCTTCCCAGGAAGGAATTTTCCCCAATATCCAGCCTAAACCTCCCCTGGAGCAACTTGAGGCTGCTTCCTCTTGTCCTATTGCTTAGAATCATGGAATTCTCCAGGTTGGAAGGGACCTTTCGGCTCCTGGAGCCCCACCGTGGACCCAACCCTGACCAACCCACCACTGACCCGTGTCCCTCAGCACCACCTCTGCCCGGCTTTTCAATCCCTCCAGGGATGGTGACTCCACCACTGCCCCGGGCAGCCTCTTCCAAGGCTTCACAGCCCTTTCCAGGAAGGAATTCTCCCCAATATCCATCCTAACCCTCCCTTTGGTGCTTCCTCTTGTCCCATCACCTGTTCCTCGGGAGAAGAGACCGCCCCCCCCGGCTGCACCCCCCTTTCAGGGAGCTGTAGAGCCACAACCCGACATCGAACCTCAGCTCCGCAAAAAACCAGTTGCCAAAAGGAACGCTGGCCACCACCACCAGTTGCCAAAAGGGATGCCGGCCACCACCACCAGTTGCCAAAAGCCTTTACCAGTTGCCAAAAGGGATGCCACCGACCACCACCGGTTGCCAAAAGGGAAGCCGGCCACCACCACCGGTTGCCAAAAGGCTTTACCAGTTCCTGACAGCATTCCAGTAACCACAACCAGTGACCAAAAGGGACACTGGCCACCACCACCAGTTGCCAAAAGCCTTTACCAGCACCCTATGGTGTGCTGGCCACTACCACCAGTTGCCAAAAGGGATGCTGGCCACCACCACCAGTTGCCAAAAGCCTTTACCAGCACCCTATGGTGTGCTGGCCACCACAACCAGTTGCCAAAAGGGATGCCGGCCACCACAACCAGTTGCCAAAAGGCTTTACCACCATCCTATGGTGTGGTGGCCACCACAACCAGTTGCCAAAACGGATGCTGGCCACCACCACCAGTTGCCAAAAGGCTTTACCACCATCTTATGGTGTGCTGGCCACCACAACCAGTTGCCAAAAGGGACACTGGCCACCACCACCAGTTGCCAAAAGCCTTTACCAGCATCCTATGGTGTGCTGGCAACCACCATCAGTTGCCAAAAGGCTTTACCACCATCTTATGGTGTGCTGGCCACCACCACGCGTTGCCAAAAGGGATGCTGGCCACCACCACCAGTTGCCAAAAGCCTTTACCAGCACCCTATGGTGTGCTGGCCACCACAACCAGTTGCCAAAAGGGATGCCGGCCACCACAACCAGTTGCCAAAAGGCTTTACCACCATCCTATGGTGTGGTGGCCACCACAACCAGTTGCCAAAACGGATGCTGGCCACCACCACCAGTTGCCAAAAGGCTTTACCAGCATCCTATGGTGTGGTGGCCACCACCACCAGTTGCCAAAAGGCTTTACCAGCACTCTACGGTGTGCTGGCAACCACCACCAGTTGCCAGAAGGGACGCCGGCCACCACCACCAGTTGCCAAAAGCCTTTACCACCATCTTATGGTGTGCTGGCAACCACAACCAGTTGCCAAAAGGGATGCTGGCCACCACCACCAGTTGCCAAAAGCCTTTACCAGCATCCTATGGTGTGCTGGCAACCACCACCAGTTGCCAAAAGCCTTTACCACCATCTTATGGTGTGCTGGCAACCACAACCAGTTGCCAAAAGGGATGCTGGCCACCACCACCAGTTGCCAAAAGCCTTTACCAGCATCCTATGGTGTGCTGGCCACCACCACCAGTTGCCAAAAGGGACACTGGCCACCACCACCAGTTGCCAAAAGCCTTTACCAGCACTTTATGGTGTGCTGGCAACCACCACCGGTTGCCAAAAGGGATGCTGGCCACCACCACCAGTTGCCAAAAGGCTTTACCACCATCCTATGGTGTGCTGGCCACCACAAACAGTTGCCAAAAAGCTTTACCAGCACTCTATGGTGTGCTGGCCACCACAACCAGTTGCCAAAAGGAATGCTGGCCACCACCACCAGTTGCCAAAAGCCTTTACCAGCACTCTATGGTGTGCTGGCAACCACCACCAGTTGCCAAAAGGGATGCCGGTCACCACCACCAGTTGCCAAAAGGGACACTGGCCAGCACCACCAGTTGCCAAAAGGCTTTATCAGTGTCCAACAGTGTTCCAGCAACTGGCATCAGTTGCCAAAAGGCTTTACCAGCACCCTATGGTGTGTTGGCCACCGGAACCAGTTGCCAAAAAGCTTTACCAGCACTCTACGGTGTACTGGCAACCACCACCAGTTGCCAGAAGGGACGCCAGCCACCACCACCAGTTGCCAAAAGGCTTTACCACCATCCTATGGTGTGGTGGCCACCAACACCAGTTGGCAAAAGGCTTTACCACCATCTTATGGTGTGCTGGCCACCACAACCAGTTGCCAAAAGGGATGCTGGCCACCACCACCAGTTGCCAAAAGGCTTTACCACCATCCTATGGTGTGCTGGCCACCACCACCAGTTGCCAAAAGGCTTTACCACCATCCTATGGTGTGGTGGCCACCACCACCAGTTGCCAAAAGGCTTTACCAGCACTCTACGGTGTGCTGGCAACCACCACCAGTTGCCAGAAGGGACGCCGGCCACCACCACCAGTTGCCAAAAGCCTTTACCACCATCTTATGGTGTGCTGGCAACCACAACCAGTTGCCAAAAGGGATGCTGGCCACCACCACCAGTTGCCAAAAGCCTTTACCAGCATCCTATGGTGTGCTGGCAACCACCACCAGTTGCCAAAAGCCTTTACCACCATCTTATGGTGTGCTGGCAACCACAACCAGTTGCCAAAAGGGATGCTGGCCACCACCACCAGTTGCCAAAAGCCTTTACCAGCATCCTATGGTGTGCTGGCAACCACCACCAGTTGCCAAAAGGCTTTACCACCATCTTATGGTGTGGTGGCCACCAACACCAGTTGCCAAAAGGGACGCCGGCCACCACCACCAGTTGCCAAAAGGAATGCTGGCCACCACCACCAGTTGCCAAAAGGAATGCTGGCTACCACAACCAGTTGCCAAAAGGCTTTACCACCATCTTATGGCATGGTAGCCACCAACACCAGTTGCCAAAAAGCTTTACCAGCACTCTATGGTGTGCTGGCAACCACCACCAGTTGCCAAAAGGCTTTACCACCATCTTATGGTGTGGTGGCCACCACCACCAGTTGCCAAAAGCCTTTACCACCATCTTATGGTGTGCTGGCAACCACAACCAGTTGCCAAAAGGGATGCTGGCCACCACCACCAGTTGCCAAAAGCCTTTACCAGCATCCTATGGTGTGCTGGCAACCACCACCAGTTGCCAAAAGGCTTTACCACCATCTTATGGTGTGGTGGCCACCAACACCAGTTGCCAAAAGGGACGCCGGCCACCACCACCAGTTGCCAAAAGGAATGCTGGCCACCACCACCAGTTGCCAAAAGGAATGCTGGCTACCACAACCAGTTGCCAAAAGGCTTTACCACCATCTTATGGCATGGTAGCCACCAACACCAGTTGCCAAAAAGCTTTACCAGCACTCTATGGTGTGCTGGCAACCACCACCAGTTGCCAAAAGGCTTTACCACCATCTTATGGTGTGGTGGCCACCACCACCAGTTGCCAAAAGGCTTTACCACCATCTTATGGTGTGCTGGCAACCACAACCAGTTGCCAAAAGGGATGCTGGCCACCACCACCAGTTGCCAAAAGCCTTCACCAGCACCCTAAGGTGCCCCTCTGCTGGGAGGACAGGCTGAGAGAGTTGGGGGTGTCCAGCCTGGAGAAGAGAAGGCTCCAGGGAGACCTTGGAGCCCCTTCCAGTCCCTCAAGGGGCTCCAGGAAAGCTGGGGAGGGACTCTGGATCAGGGAGGGGAGCCATAGGAGGAGGGGGAAGGGTTTTAAGCTGAAAAAGGGGAGATTGAGGTGAGATGTGGGGAGGAAATTCTTCCCCCTGAGGGTGGTGAGAGCCTGGCCCAGGTTGCCCAGAGAAGCTGTGGCTGCCCCATCCCTGGAGGGGGGTTCAAGGCCAAGGTTGGAGGGGGCTCGGAGCAACCTGGGTTGGCGGGAGGCGCCTTGACGTCCCCGTCCACGGCAGGTTGGTGCCGGGGACACACACACACACACACACACACACACGCACACGCGTGTGCCGGTGGTCGTTTTACCCGTGTAGCCGATTTTCTCGAAGCTGAGCAGGTTGAAGATGCTGTTATAAAGCTGCATTTCTTTTTTTCTCGTTTGGTCCATTTCGTCTAAAATCTCCATCAGCTCGTTGCCGGTTTTGGTGGGGTGGGTACATTCCGCCTCGTGCACCGTCAGCTCGTGGTACGGACCCTGCCAGGGGCACCCGATCCGCTTGTATTTGCACTGGGTCACCCTTGAAAGGGGGGGGGGGGGGGGGGGGGGGGAAAGGTGGGGGGGGGGAAGGAAGGGGGTAAGGGGATGCGGGGTGGCGGGGGGGGGGAGGGAGAAAAACAAACGTGAATATTCATGGAATAAGGAGAAAATGCGGAAAACGAGGCGGATCCGCTCACCCCGATGTCGGGAAGGACAATGAGGTTCATCCGGGGCAGCCCCCACACCCCCCCCCCAAAAGTGGAACAGGAGGAAAACTGGGAATTCCAAGAGAGCTGTTTCACCCCCCGCCTCCCCCCCCCCCCCCCCCCCGGGGAAAACTGTTCCATGTTTCACCACCCCCAAACCGTCGGGAAAACCATCCCACGGGATGTTGGCAACTGCCGAGAGGGAGAGAGGAAGGGGGCTCTGCCGCACCCCAAAGCGGCACCTTGTCCTCCCCCCAAACTGTTGTCACCCCCCCAAGGGTGGTGGGACACAGGGTGACAGGACACGGGTGGTGGGATGGAATATGGGTGGTGGGACACGACCAGTGGCATGGAATATGGGTGGTGGGACGGAATATGGGTGGTGGGACACAACCGGTGGGAGGATATGGGTGGTGGGATGGAGTATGGGTGGTGGGACACAACCAGTGGCATGGAATATGGGTGGTGGGACACAACCAGTAGGATGGAATATGGGTGGTGGGATGGAGTATGGGTGGTGGGACACAACCAGTGGCATGGAATATGGGTGGTGGGATGGAATATGGGTGGTGGGACACAACCGGTGGGAGGATATGGGTGGTGGGACACAACCAGTAGGATGGAATATGGGTGGTGGGACATGACCAGTGGGGGAATATGGGTGGTAGGATGGAATATGGGTGGTGGGACATGACCAGTGGGGGAATATGGGTGGTGGGATGGAATATGGGTGGTGGGACACAACCAGTGGGATGGAATATGGGTGGTGGGATGGAATATGGGTGGTGGGACACAACCAGTGGGATGGAATATGGGTGGTGGGATGGAATATGGGTGGTGGGACATGACCGGTGGGGGGATATGGGTGGTGGGATGGAATACAGGTGGTGGGACATGGGTGGTGGGATATGACCAGTGTCTAGATATGGGTGGTGGGATTGAATACAGGTGGTGGGACACAACTGGTGGCAGAATACGGGTGGTGGGACAAAACTGGTGGCGGGACATGGGTGGTGGGACACAACCGGTGGCGGGATGGAATAAAGGTGGTGGGGACACGAGTGGCAGGACATGACCGGTGGCGGGACACGGATGGTGGGACACAGATGGCAGGACACAACCATGGCACGACACCACCATGGCAGGACACCACCAGTGGGACATGACCCGTGGCAGGACATGACTGGTGGTGGGACATGGATGGTGGGACACGGGTGGCGGGACATGACTGGTGGTGGGACACGGATGGTGGGACACGGGTGGCAGGACACAACCATGGCAGGACACCACTGGTGGGACATGACCCGTGGCAGGACATGACTGGTGGTGGGACATGGGTGGCAGGACATGACATGGGTGGCGGGACATGACCATGGCAGGACACAACCGGTGGGACACGACCCGTGGCGGGACATGGATGGTGGGACACAGGTGGCAGGACAAGACTGGTGGCGGGACACGGGTGGCGGGACATGACATGGGTGGTGGGACATGACCATGGCAGGACATGACTGGTGGGACACGACCGGTGGCGGGACATGACTGGTGGTGGGACACGGATGGTGGGACACGGGTGGCAGGACATGACCATGGCAGGACGCAACTGGTGGGACACGACCTGTGGAGGGACATGGATGGTGGGACACAGGTGGCAGGACATGACATGGGTGGTGGGACATGACCATGGCAGGACACAACCGGTGGGACACGACCCGTGGTGGGACATGACATGTGCTGCGGGACACGACTGGTGAGACACAACCGGTGGCAGTGGGACAAGACGGGTGGCATTTTGGAGCCCCCCAACCCAGAGGGTGGCACAGGGCGATGAAACCTTGCCGGGGGAGGTGGGGGGGGGGATCACAGGAACCCCCCCCCAACTCCAGCACCCAGGTTTCCCAACCCCCTCTGCGTCCCTGGGGCGGGGGGGAGAGCCAGGAACCGCGGCGGCGCCGCCTCCTCCTCCTCCTTCTCCTCCTCATCCTCCTTCTTCTCCTCCTCCTCATCCTCCTCATCCTCCTCATCCTCATCCTCCTCATCCTCCTCCTCCTCATCCTCCTCCTCCTCCTCCTCCTCATCCTCCTCCTCCTCCTCCTCCTCCTCCTCCTCATCCTCCTCCTCCTCCTCCTCCTCCTCATCCTCCTCCTCCTCCTTCTCCTCCTCATCCTCCTCATCCTTCTCCTCCTCATCCTCCTCATCCTTCTCCTCCTCATCCTTCTCCTCCTCATCCTTCTCCTCCTCATCCTCCTCATCCTTCTCCTCCTCCTCATCCTCCTCATCCTTCTCCTCCTCCTCATCCTCCTCCTCCTCCTCATCCTCCTTCTCCTCATCCTCATCCTCCTTCTCCTCCTCCTCATCCTCCTTCTCCTCATCCTTCTCCTCCTCCTCATCCTCCTTCTCCTCATCCTCCTCATCCTTCTCCTCCTCCTCATCCTCCTTCTCCTCCTTCTCCTCATCCTTCTCCTCCTCCTCCTCCTCCTCATCCTTCTCCTCCTCCTCATCCTTCTCCTCCTCCTCCTTCTCCTCCTCCTCCTCATCCTCCTCCTCCTCATCCTCCTCCTTCTCCTCCTCCTCCTCATCCTCCTCTTCTCCTCCTCCTCCTTCTCATCCTCCTCCTCCTCCTCCTCCTCATCCTCCTCCTCATCCTCCTCCTTCTCCTCCTCCTTCTCCTCCTCATCCTCCTCCTCCTTCTCCTCATCCTCCTCCTTCTTCTCCTCCTCCTCCTCCTCCTTCTCCTCCTCCTCCTCCTCCTTCTCCTCCTCCTCATCCTTCTCCTCCTCCTCCTCATCCTTCTCCTCCTCCTCCTCATCCTTCTCCTCCTCCTTCTCCTCCTCATCCTCCTCCTCCTTCTCCTCCTCATCCTCCTTCTCCTCCTCATCCTCCTCCTTCTCCTCCTCCTCCTCCTTCTCCTCCTCATCCTCCTCCTCCTCATCCTCCTCCTCCTCATCCTCCTCCTCCTCATCCTCATCCTCCTCCTTCTCATCCTTCTCCTCTTCCTCCTCCTTCTCATCCTCCTCCTCCTCCTCCTGGCCAAAGGGGAAGGGAAGCTTTTTACCTGTCCTGACACTCCTCCTTCTGGTGCCTCTCCAGGAGGGAGCGGGGGAACTGCTGCATGCAGAACCCGCACTCGGAGGGCAGCTCGCTGACGGCTTTCTCCACGGCCAAGTTGCGGCAGCAGAGGCTCTTGCTGATCTCGCAGCGGCAGTTGGGGCAAGTGGCCTGTTCCTCTTTGAGCCGCGCATCCGCCAGGAGGTGGATGAAGCAGCCGGCGCACATCAGGTGCCCGTTGGTGCACTGCGGGAAGAGAGGAGGAGGAGGGGGGGGGAAGAAAGGAATCAGGAAGCAAGACTCAAATTGTCACACACCCCCCCCCCCCCCCCCCAAAAAAAAAAAACCAACCAAACAACCACAAACCCCAAAAAAGGCCAATAAAGTGAATTTGGGAGAAACGACGCTTTGCCGGCCCCCGGCTCCTCCCCATCCCCCCCCAAAAAAAAAACCCCCACAAACTCCCTCCGGTCGAGCCGCCGGAGTTTTGGCAAAGCCCACGTGCCGGCCCCGACACGTCGCTGCTGTAATTAGGACTGACCTCGTTTGCCTGGCACGGGAGGGGAAGGGAAAGGCTTCCTCCCCGCTTCCCTCCTCCTCCTCCTCCTTCCCTGGTTTTCACCCATCCCGCAGGAAGCCAGCTCCCCGTATCCAAATCCCAATCCCACGCGATTCGGGGTAACCAAAACCAACCGGAGAGACGGAGCCCCCCCCCAAGTGCCTCCCGCAGCGGGGAATCGCACCAAAACTCCAGGGGGGGAAGCTTCCTCCGCTCCCCGTATCCCCCAACTCCGGGGAATCCCAAAGGCCGGAACGTTATCCGGCTGCCACATTCCCACATCGGTTCCGACGGGTTTGGTGGAGTCGAGACCCCCAGTTAAACCAGCAGGATCACTTTTCCGACTGGGGAAAAGCCATCGGCGCAAACAAACATCCCCGCCCCGGCAAAGAGATGGGAAGCGGCTCCGAGGACTCGGATCACCGGGATGGGACTGGGATTTCCCACTGGAGCTCCGTTCCCGGTGCCTGCCCGGGAAGGACCAGCTCCTCCACGGCATCGATCGGGGTGGGAGAAATAACGCAAAGAAATCTCTTTTCCTCCAAAATTCCTTCCCGTTTCGATCCGAGGCGACGAGAGAAGATCCGCATCGGCTTCATCCCAGATCGCGGAATCGCCCAGCACTTGGTTTTCCATCCCAAAATTGCTGGGTTTAGGGGGAAAAAAAAAAATGATCAGTTTTTAAGGTGCATTTGGAGCGGCTGCTGAGCTGCGTCGGGAGAAACCCTCGAGGAAGAGGAGGAGGAGGCGGCTGCTCGGAGGCAGAGCAGCACCAGAGTCATCCTCAGGCGCCGGAACGATCCCAATCCACTCCAAAAATCAGCGGGAAAGAGCAAAAATTCCGTGGATTTCCAGAATTTGCTGCCAGGTGAAAGGAACCACCAAATCCATCGGGAGCCGCCGGAGAGTGCGGGGTGGGGGGGCGAGGAGGCCGAAGGCACCCAAGCCGGAGGCTTCTCTGTCATCTCCGGTGACAGCAGGGACCCCTCAAGGGACACGCGGCCGTTCCCAAAGGAGGGGGGTGAAAAATCCTTCCTTGGAATCCTTGGGAAGCTGGAATTCTCCAAGGCTGGAACGTTGTCACCTCCAGGATGCCACCAAGCAGAGCCGGCAGCTTCGGAGCGCGTCCCAGCCATCCCAGCGGGATTCAAGCCTGTCCTCGGGGAGCCGGAGCAGTGGGGGGTGTGTCACCCCCCCCAAATTCCTGCCGGGAGCTCGTTATCCACCTCCCGGGAACGCCGGGAAAAGCTTTAATCCTCAAGCGGAGCTGGGAAAGGCCTGACCCCGCGCAGGGATTAACGCCGGAGCCGCTTACCCAGGACATCCATTGTTCCGCCTCTAAAAAAGCTCTGGGATTTTTCCCGGCCCCTCCACCACCCCCCGACATCTCACCGGGAACGCTGCAACCGGGAATTAATTAAACCACGGGAACAGGATGAGGCTCCCGGCTCCGAACCACCTGACACCGGTTCCGGGATGAACCCCGGGCGAGGCATCCCGGATACGAACCCACCACGATTCCGGCTCGGCGCGGTCCCGGGGCTAAAAATCCCGGGGGGGGGGGGGGTGGGAAACAAAACCAGGAGCCAAAAGAAGAGGGGAAACGGCATGGGAACGCGGCGGTGGCGGAGCGGGTTAATTACAGCCGCTCGTTAGCTCTTCGGGGCCCTGACGAACTCAGCCCAGGGTGGTGGGAAGGCGTCGGGACGGCCACACCGCGGCGGGTGGCTCCCCGGTTTTAATTACACCCCTCGTCAGGAATAATTAAAGAAGGTGGGGGGGGGGGGGGACACGACACACACGACGAGCGACCGAAGGAGCGAGGAAGAGGAGGGAGCGAGGAAGGATGGACACACCCCCCACCCCCCCCAACTCAAGGCACGCGGAGCCGGTTTGCCAAGTGCCAAATCTTCCCCCCACCCCGGAGCGGCTCCGGTGAGATTTGAACCGTCCCTCCGCCATCTTACAGCCCCGCCCCCCCCCCCAAAAAAACCAGCCCCCCCGGGGCCGTGAAGGGTGGCCCTGTTGTCACCTGGGGGGGCTCTGTTGTCACCTGGGGGGGGGGGGGTGGTGTCCCTGTGCCGCGAAAGGGATGGTAGCCGGGTCCGGTGAACACTGCCGCAACCCTCCCCCCAACTCTGGGAAAGGGAATCCCCCCCCCCCCAGGGTGCCACAAACTGGGATAAACTGGGGACGGCGGGCAAGGGACTCCCCCACAAACTGGGATAAACTGGGCATGGCGGCCAGGGGAATCCCCCACAAACTGGGATAAACTGGGGACGGTGGGCAGGGGACTCCCCCACAAACTGGGATAAACTGGGGACGGCGGGCAGGGGAATCCCCCCCCGCCCAGGGTCCCACAAACTGGGATAAACTGGGGACGGCGGGCAGGGGAATCCCCCCTCAGGGTTCCACAAACTGGGATAAACTGGGGACGGCGGGCAGGGGAATCCCCCACAAACTGGGATAAACTGGGGACAGCAGGCAGGGGAATCCCCCACAAACTGGGATAAACTGGGGACCGCAGGCAGGGGAATCCCCCACAAACTGGGATAAACTGGGGACGGTGGGCAGGGGACTCCCCACAAACTGGGATAAACTGGGGACGGCGGGCAGGGGAATCCCTCCCCCCCTAGGGTCCCACAAACTGGGATAAACTGGGCACGGCAGCCAGGGGAATCCCCCCCCC
>NW_027414783.1:0-15092 GCF_964106895.1 Numenius arquata
TATGGAAGGAACCCTACGGGCCCCTACAGAACACTACTGGCTCCTGCGGTACTCCAGAGGCCTCTAGGGAACCTACGAAGCTCTACGGAGCCCTATGGATCCTCACGGAACAGTACGGGCCCCTTCAGACCTCTGCGGGCGCTTATGGAAACCTACAGGACCCTACGGAACTGTACGAGACTCTACAGGTCCCTAGAGAACACCACAGGCCCTTACGGAACTGTACGAGACTCTACAGGCCCCTAGGGAACACCACAGGCCCCTACGGAACCCTACACAACCCTCCGGAAACATATGGCACCCTACAAGCTCCTACCAACCCCTGCGGGCACTTACACAACCCTACAGGCCCCTACGGAAATCTACGGGACTCTACGGGCCCCTAGGGAACCCTACAGATTTCGACGAAACCCTACGAGCCCCTCTGGAACCCTACAGAATACTCCAGGACCCGACAGCACTCTACAAGACCCTTAGCAACACAACGGAACCTCACTAAAACCCTGTGGGCTCCTACAGAACACTGCAGGTGCCTACGGAACCCTACAGACCCCTACGGAACCCTACAGACACCTGCAAGCACTTACGGAACCCTGCAGGCCCCTACGGAACCCTACAGGTCCATACAGAACCCCACAGGGCCCTACGGAACTTTACCAGCCACTACGGAACTCTACGGGTCCCTACGGAACCCTGCAGAACCCTCCGGAACCTTACAGAATCCCACAGACTCCTACAGACTTCTGCGGGCACTTACACAACCCTAGAGGCCCCTACGGAACACTGCCAGCCCCTATGGAAGGAACCCTACGGGCCCCTACAGAACACTACTGGCTCCTGCGGTACTCCAGAGGCCTCTAGGGAACCTACGAAGCTCTACGGAACCCTATGGATCCTCACGGAACAGTACGGGCCCCTTCAGACCTCTGCGGGCGCTTATGGAAACCTACAGGACCCTACGGAACTGTACGAGACTCTACAGGCCCCTAGAGAACACCACAGGCCCTTACGGAACTGTACGAGACTCTACAGGCCCCTAGGGAACACCACAGGCCCCTACGGAACCCTACACAACCCTCTGGAAACTTATGGAACCCTATAAGCTCCTACCAACCCCTGCGGGCACTTACACAACCCTACAGGTCCCTACGGAAATCTACGGGACTCTATGGGCCCCTAGGGAACCCTACAGATTTCGATGGAACCCTACGAGCCCCTCTGGAACCCTACAGAATACTCCAGGACCCGACAGCACTCTACAAGACCCTTAGCAACACAACGGAACCTCACTAAAACCCTATGGGCTCCTACAGAACACTGCAGGCGCCTACGGAACCCTACAGACCCCTACGGAACCCTACAGACACCTGCGGGCACTTACGGAACCCTGCAGGCCCCTACGGAACCCTACAGGTCCATACAGAACCCCACAGGGCCCTACGGAACTTTACCAGCCACTATGGAACTCTACGGGTCCCTACGGAACCCTGCAGAACCCTCTGGAACCTTACAGAATCCCACAGACTCCTACAGACTTCTGCGGGCACTTACACAACCCTACAGGCCCCTACCTAACACTGCCAGCCCCTATGGAAGGAACCCTACAGGCCCCTACAGAACACTACTGGCTCCTGCGGTACTCCAGAGGCCTCTAGGGAACCTACGAAGCTCTACGGAGCCCTATGGATCCTCACGGAACAGTACGGGCCCCTTCAGACCTCTGCGGGCGCTTATGGAAACCTACAGGACCCTACGGAACTGTACGAGACTCTACAGGCCCCTAGAGAACACCACAGGCCCTTACGGAACTGTACGAGACTCTACAGGCCCCTAGGGAACACCACAGGCCCCTACGGAACCCTACACAACCCTCTGGAAACATATGGCACCCTACAAGCTCCTACCAACCCCTGCGGGCACTTACACAACCCTACAGGCCCCTACGGAAATCTACGGGACTCTATGGGCCCCTAGGGAACCCTTCAGATTTCGACGAAACCCTACGAGCCCCTCTGGAACCCTACAGAATACTCCAGGACCCGACAGCACCCTACAAGACCCTTAGCAACACAACGGAACCTCACTAAAACCCTATGGGCTCCTACAGAACACTGCAGGCGCCTATGGAACCCTACAGACCCCTACGGAACCCTACAGACACCTGCGGGCACTTACGGAACCCTGCAGGACCCTACAGAACCCTACAGCTCCATACAGAACCCCACAGGGCCCTACGGAACTTTACCAGCCACTATGGAACTCTACGGGTCCCTACGGAACCCTGCAGAACCCTCTGGAACCTTAGAGAATCCCACAGACTCCTACAGACTTCTGCGGGCACTTACTCAACCCTACAGGCCCCTACCTAACACTGCCAGCTCCTATGGAAGGAACCCTACGGGCCCCTACAGAACACTACTGGCTCCTGCGGTACTCCAGAGGCCTCTAGGGAACCTACGAAGCTCTACGGAGCCCTATGGATCCTCACGGAACAGTACGGGCCCCTTCAGACCTCTGCGGGCGCTTATGGAAACCTACAGGACCCTACGGAACTGTACGAGACTCTACAGGTCCCTAGAGAACACCACAGTCCCTTACGGAACTGTACGAGACTCTACAGGCCCCTAGGGAACACCACAGGCCCCTACGGAACCCTACACAACCCTCCGGAAACATATGGCACCCTACAAGCTCCTACCAACCCCTGCGGGCACTTACACAACCCTACAGGCCCCTACGGAAATCTACGGGACTCTACGGGCCCCTAGGGAACCCTACAGATTTCGACGAAACCCTACGAGCCCCTCTGGAACCCTACAGAATACTCCAGGACCCGACAGCACTCTACAAGACCCTTAGCAACACAACGGAACCTCACTAAAACCCTATGGGCTCCTACAGAACACTGCAGGTGCCTACAGAACCCTACAGACCCCTACAGAATACTACCAGCCACTACAGAAAAATATGGCCCCTACGGAACTCTACGGAACCTGACAGAAACACCGTGGGCCCCTACAGGCCCTTGCGGGCACTTGCAGAACTCTGCAGGAACCCACGGAACTTTATGGAACCCTCCCAGCCCCTACGGAAGCCTAAAGACCCTTGCAAGCAGTTACGGAACGGTACAGGGCCCTAGGGTACTTTACCAGCCACTACGGAACATTACGGGCCCCTACAGAACCCTGCAGAACCCTCCAGAACCTTACAGAATCCCACGGATTCCTACAGACTCCTGAGGGCACTTACTCAACCCTAGAGGACCCTACGGAACACTGCCAGCTCCTATGGAAGGAACCCTACGGGCCCCTACAGAACACTACTGGCTCCTGCGGTACTCCAGAGGCCTCTAGGGAACCTACGAAGCTCTACGGAGCCCTATGGATCCTTATGGAACAGTATGGGCCCCTTCAGACCTCTGCGGGCGCTTATGGAAACCTACAGGACCCTACGGAACTCTACGAGACTCTACAGGCCCCTAGGGAACACCACAGGCCCCTACGGAACCCTACACAACCCTCCGGAAACATATGGCACCCTACAAGCTCCTACCAACCCCTGCGGGCACTTACACAACCCTACAGGCCCCTACGGAAATCTACGGGACTCTATGGGCCCCTAGGGAACCCTACAGATTTCGACGAAACCCTACGAGCCCCTCTGGAACCCTACAGAATACTCCAGGACCCGACAGCACTCTACAAGACCCTTAGCAACACAACGGAACCTCACTAAAACCCTATGGGCTCCTACAGAACACTGCAGGGGCCTACGGAAACCTACAGACCCCTACGGAACCCTACAGACACCTGCGGGCACTTACGGAACCCTGCAGGCCCCTACGGAACCCTACAGGTCCATACAGAACCCCACAGGGCCCTACGGAACTTTACCAGCCACTACGGAACTCTACGGGTCCCTACGGAACCCTGCAGAACCCTCCGGAACCTTAGAGAATCCCACAGACTCCTACAGACTTCTGCGGGCACTTACACAACCCTACAGGCCCCTACCTAACACTGCCAGCTCCTATGGAAGGAACCCTACGGGCCCCTACAGAACACTACTGGCTCCTGCGGTACTCCAGAGGCCTCTAGGGAACCTACGAAGCTCTACGGAACCCTTTGGATCCTCACGGAACAGTACGGGCCCCTTCAGACCTCTGCGGGCGCTTATGGAAACCTACAGGACCCTACGGAACTGTACGAGACTCTACAGGCCCCTAGGGAACACCAAAGGCCCCTACGGAACCCTACACAACCCTCTGGAAACTTATGGCACCCTACAAGCTCCTACCAACCCCTGCGGGCACTTACACAACCCTACAGGCCCCTACGGAAATCTACGGGACTCTACGGGCCCCTAGGGAACCCTACAGATTTCGACGAAACCCTACGAGCCCCTCTGGAACCCTACAGAATACTCCAGGACCCGACAGCACTCTACAAGACCCTTAGCAACACAATGGAACCTCACTAAAACCCTATGGGCTCCTACAGAACACTGCAGGTGCCTACGGAACCCTACAGACCCCTACAGAATACTACCAGCCACTACAGAAAAATATGGCCCCTACGGAACTCTACGGAACCTGACAGAAATACCGTGGGCCCCTACAGGCCCTTGCGGGCACTTGCAGAACTCTGCAGGAACCCACGGAACTTTATGGAACCCTCCCAGCCCCTACGGAAGCCTAAAGACCCTTGCAGGCAGTTACGGAATGGTACAGGGCCCTAGGGTACTTTACCAGCCACTACGGAACTCTACGGGCCCCTAGGGAACCCTGCAGAACCCTCCAGAACCTTACAGAATCCCACGGATTCCTACAGACTCCTGCGGGCACTTACTCAACCCTAGAGGACCCTACGGAACACTGCCAGCCCCTATGGAAGGAACCCTACGGGCCCCTACAGAACACTACTGGCTCCTGCGGTACTCCAGAGGCCTCTAGGGAACCTACAAAGCTCTACGGAGCCCTATGGATCCTCACGGAACAGTACGGGCCCCTTCAGACCTCTGCGGGCGCTTATGGAAACCTACAGGACCCTACGGAACTGTACGAGACTCTACAGGCCCCTAGGGAACACCACAGGCCCCAACGGAACCCTACACAACCCTCCGGAAACATATGGCACCCTACAAGCTCCTACCAACCCCTGCGGGCACTTACACAACCCTACAGGCCCCTACGGAAATCTACGGGACTCTACGGGCCCCTAGGGAAGCCTACAGATTTCGACGAAACCCTACGAGCCCCTCTGGAACCCTACAGAATACTCCAGGACCCGACAGCACTCTACAAGACCCTTAGCAACACAACGGAACCTCACTAAAACCCTATGGGCTCCTACAGAACACTGCAGGCGCCTACGGAACCCTACAGACCCCTACGGAACCCTACAGACACCTGCGGGCACTTACGGAACCCTGCAGGCCCCTACGGAACCCTACAGCTCCATACAGAACCCCACAGGGCCCTACGGAACTTTACCAGCCACTACGGAACTCTACGGGTCCCTACGGAACCCTGCAGAACCCTCCGGAACCTTAGAGAATCCCACAGACTCCTACAGACTTCTGCGGGCACTTACACAACCCTACAGGCCCCTACCTAACACTGCCAGCTCCTATGGAAGGAACCCTACGGGCCCCTACAGAACACTACTGGCTCCTGCGGTACTCCAGAGGCCTCTAGGGAACCTACGAAGCTCTACGGAACCCTATGGATCCTCACGGAACAGTACGGGCCCCTTCAGACCTCTGCGGGCGCTTATGGAAACCTACAGGACCCTACGGAACTGTACGAGACTCTACAGGCCCCTAGGGAACACCAAAGGCCCTTACGGAACCCTACACAACCCTCTGGAAACTTATGGCACCCTACAAGCTCCTACCAACCCCTGCGGGCACTTACACAACCCTACAGGCCCCTACGGAAATCTACGGGACTCTACGGGCCCCTAGGGAACCCTACAGATTTCGACGAAACCCTACGAGCCCCTCTGGAACCCTACAGAATACTCCAGGACCCGACAGCACTCTACAAGACCCTTAGCAACACAATGGAACCTCACTAAAACCCTATGGGCTCCTACAGAACACTGCAGGTGCCTACGGAACCCTACAGACCCCTACAGAATACTACCAGCCACTACAGAAAAATATGGCCCCTACGGAACTCTACGGAACCTGACAGAAATACCGTGGGCCCCTACAGGCCCTTGCGGGCACTTGCAGAACTCTGCAGGAACCCACGGAACTTTATGGAACCCTCCCAGCCCCTACGGAAGCCTAAAGACCCTTGCAGGCAGTTACGGAATGGTACAGGGCCCTAGGGTACTTTACCAGCCACTACGGAACTCTACGGGCCCCTAGGGAACCCTGCAGAACCCTCCAGAACCTTACAGAATCCCACGGATTCCTACAGACTCCTGCGGGCACTTACTCAACCCTAGAGGACCCTACGGAACACTGCCAGCCCCTATGGAAGGAACCCTACGGGCCCCTACAGAACACTACTGGCTCCTGCGGTACTCCAGAGGCCTCTAGGGAACCTACAAAGCTCTACGGAGCCCTATGGATCCTCACGGAACAGTACGGGCCCCTTCAGACCTCTGCGGGCGCTTATGGAAACCTACAGGACCCTACGGAACTGTACGAGACTCTACAGGCCCCTAGGGAACACCACAGGCCCCAACGGAACCCTACACAACCCTCCGGAAACATATGGCACCCTACAAGCTCCTACCAACCCCTGCGGGCACTTACACAACCCTACAGGCCCCTACGGAAATCTACGGGACTCTACGGGCCCCTAGGGAAGCCTACAGATTTCGACGAAACCCTACGAGCCCCTCTGGAACCCTACAGAATACTCCAGGACCCGACAGCACTCTACAAGACCCTTAGCAACACAACGGAACCTCACTAAAACCCTATGGGCTCCTACAGAACACTGCAGGTGCCTACGGAACCCTACAGACCCCTACGGAACCCTACAGACACCTGCGGGCACTTACGGAACCCTGCAGGCCCCTACGGAACCCTACAGGTCCATACAGAACCCCACAGGGCCCTACGGAACTTTACCAGCCACTACGGAACTCTACGGGTCCCTACGGAACCCTGCAGAACCCTCCGGAACCTTACAGAATCCCACAGACTCCTACAGACTTCTGCGGGCACTTACACAACCCTACAGGCCCCTACCTAACACTGCCAGCCCCTATGGAAGGAACCCTACGGGCCCCTACAGAACACTACTGGCTCCTGCGGTACTCCAGAGGCCTCTAGGGAACCTACGAAGCTCTACGGAACCCTATGGATCCTCACGGAACAGTACGGGCCCCTTCAGACCTCTGCGGGCGCTTATGGAAACCTACAGGACCCTACGGAACTGTACGAGACTCTACAGGCCCCTAGAGAACACCACAGGCCCTTACGGAACTGTACGAGACTCTACAGGCCCCTAGGGAACACCACAGGCCCCTACGGAACCCTACACAACCCTCTGGAAACTTATGGAACCCTATAAGCTCCTACCAACCCCTGCGGGCACTTACACAACCCTACAGGTCCCTACGGAAATCTACGGGACTCTATGGGCCCCTAGGGAACCCTACAGATTTCGATGGAACCCTACGAGCCCCTCTGGAACCCTACAGAATACTCCAGGACCCGACAGCACTCTACAAGACCCTTAGCAACACAACGGAACCTCACTAAAACCTTATGGGCTCCTACAGAACACTGCAGGCGCCTACGGAACCCTACAGACCCCTACGGAACCCTACAGACACCTGCGGGCACTTACGGAACCCTGCAGGCCCCTACGGAACCCTACAGGTCCATACAGAACCCCACAGGGCCCTACGGAACTTTACCAGCCACTACGGAACTCTACGGGTCCCTACGGAACCCTGCAGAACCCTCCGGAACCTTAGAGAATCCCACAGACTCCTACAGACTTCTGCGGGCACTTACACAACCCTACAGGCCCCTACCTAACACTGCCAGCCCCTATGGAAGGAACCCTACGGGCCCCTACAGAACACTACTGGCTCCTGCGGTACTCCAGAGGCCTCTAGGGAACCTACGAAGCTCTACGGAGCCCTATGGATCCTCACGGAACAGTACGGGCCCCTTCAGACCTCTGCGGGCGCTTATGGAAACCTACAGGACCCTACGGAACTGTACGAGACTCTACAGGCCCCTAGGGAACACCAAAGGCCCCTACGGAACCCTACACAACCCTCTGGAAACTTATGGCACCCTACAAGCTCCTACCAACCCCTGCGGGCACTTACACAACCCTACAGGCCCCTACGGAAATCTACGGGACTCTACGGGCCCCTAGGGAAGCCTACAGATTTCGACGAAACCCTACGAGCCCCTCTGGAACCCTACAGAATACTCCAGGACCCGACAGCACTCTACAAGACCCTTAGCAACACAATGGAACCTCACTAAAACCCTATGGGCTCCTACAGAACACTGCAGGTGCCTACGGAACCCTACAGACCCCTACAGAATACTACCAGCCACTACAGAAAAATATGGCCCCTACGGAACTCTACGGAACCTGACAGAAATACCGTGGGCCCCTACAGGCCCTTGCGGGCACTTGCAGAACTCTGCAGGAACCCACGGAACTTTATGGAACCCTCCCAGCCCCTACGGAAGCCTAAAGACCCTTGCAGGCAGTTACGGAATGGTACAGGGCCCTAGGGTACTTTACCAGCCACTACGGAACTCTACGGGTCCCTACGGAACCCTGCAGAACCCTCCGGAACCTTAGAGAATCCCACAGACTCCTACAGACTTCTGCGGGCACTTACACAACCCTACAGGCCCCTACCTAACACTGCCAGCTCCTATGGAAGGAACCCTACGGGCCCCTACAGAACACTACTGGCTCCTGCGGTACTCCAGAGGCCTCTAGGGAACCTACGAAGCTCTACGGAACCCTATGGATCCTCACGGAACAGTACGGGCCCCTTCAGACCTCTGCGGGCGCTTATGGAAACCTACAGGACCCTACGGAACTGTACGAGACTCTACAGGCCCCTAGGGAACACCAAAGGCCCTTACGGAACCCTACACAACCCTCTGGAAACTTATGGCACCCTACAAGCTCCTACCAACCCCTGCGGGCACTTACACAACCCTACAGGCCCCTACGGAAATCTACGGGACTCTACGGGCCCCTAGGGAACCCTACAGATTTCGACGAAACCCTACGAGCCCCTCTGGAACCCTACAGAATACTCCAGGACCCGACAGCACTCTACAAGACCCTTAGCAACACAATGGAACCTCACTAAAACCCTATGGGCTCCTACAGAACACTGCAGGTGCCTACGGAACCCTACAGACCCCTACAGAATACTACCAGCCACTACAGAAAAATATGGCCCCTACGGAACTCTACGGAACCTGACAGAAATACCGTGGGCCCCTACAGGCCCTTGCGGGCACTTGCAGAACTCTGCAGGAACCCACGGAACTTTATGGAACCCTCCCAGCCCCTACGGAAGCCTAAAGACCCTTGCAGGCAGTTACGGAATGGTACAGGGCCCTAGGGTACTTTACCAGCCACTACGGAACTCTACGGGCCCCTAGGGAACCCTGCAGAACCCTCCAGAACCTTACAGAATCCCACGGATTCCTACAGACTCCTGCGGGCACTTACTCAACCCTAGAGGACCCTACGGAACACTGCCAGCCCCTATGGAAGGAACCCTACGGGCCCCTACAGAACACTACTGGCTCCTGCGGTACTCCAGAGGCCTCTAGGGAACCTACAAAGCTCTACGGAGCCCTATGGATCCTCACGGAACAGTACGGGCCCCTTCAGACCTCTGCGGGCGCTTATGGAAACCTACAGGACCCTACGGAACTGTACGAGACTCTACAGGCCCCTAGGGAACACCACAGGCCCCAACGGAACCCTACACAACCCTCCGGAAACATATGGCACCCTACAAGCTCCTACCAACCCCTGCGGGCACTTACACAACCCTACAGGCCCCTACGGAAATCTACGGGACTCTACGGGCCCCTAGGGAAGCCTACAGATTTCGACGAAACCCTACGAGCCCCTCTGGAACCCTACAGAATACTCCAGGACCCGACAGCACTCTACAAGACCCTTAGCAACACAACGGAACCTCACTAAAACCCTATGGGCTCCTACAGAACACTGCAGGTGCCTACGGAACCCTACAGACCCCTACGGAACCCTACAGACACCTGCGGGCACTTACGGAACCCTGCAGGCCCCTACGGAACCCTACAGGTCCATACAGAACCCCACAGGGCCCTATGGAACTTTACCAGCCACTACGGAACTCTACGGGTCCCTACGGAACCCTGCAGAACCCTCCGGAACCTTACAGAATCCCACAGACTCCTACAGACTTCTGCGGGCACTTACACAACCCTACAGGCCCCTACCTAACACTGCCAGCCCCTATGGAAGGAACCCTACGGGCCCCTACAGAACACTACTGGCTCCTGCGGTACTCCAGAGGCCTCTAGGGAACCTACGAAGCTCTACGGAACCCTATGGATCCTCACGGAACAGTACGGGCCCCTTCAGACCTCTGCGGGCGCTTATGGAAACCTACAGGACCCTACGGAACTGTACGAGACTCTACAGGCCCCTAGAGAACACCACAGGCCCTTACGGAACTGTACGAGACTCTACAGGCCCCTAGGGAACACCACAGGCCCCTACGGAACCCTACACAACCCTCTGGAAACTTATGGAACCCTATAAGCTCCTACCAACCCCTGCGGGCACTTACACAACCCTACAGGTCCCTACGGAAATCTACGGGACTCTATGGGCCCCTAGGGAACCCTACAGATTTCGATGGAACCCTACGAGCCCCTCTGGAACCCTACAGAATACTCCAGGACCCGACAGCACTCTACAAGACCCTTAGCAACACAACGGAACCTCACTAAAACCTTATGGGCTCCTACAGAACACTGCAGGCGCCTACGGAACCCTACAGACCCCTACGGAACCCTACAGACACCTGCGGGCACTTACGGAACCCTGCAGGCCCCTACGGAACCCTACAGGTCCATACAGAACCCCACAGGGCCCTACGGAACTTTACCAGCCACTACGGAACTCTACGGGTCCCTACGGAACCCTGCAGAACCCTCCGGAACCTTAGAGAATCCCACAGACTCCTACAGACTTCTGCGGGCACTTACACAACCCTACAGGCCCCTACCTAACACTGCCAGCCCCTATGGAAGGAACCCTACGGGCCCCTACAGAACACTACTGGCTCCTGCGGTACTCCAGAGGCCTCTAGGGAACCTACGAAGCTCTACGGAGCCCTATGGATCCTCACGGAACAGTACGGGCCCCTTCAGACCTCTGCGGGCGCTTATGGAAACCTACAGGACCCTACGGAACTGTACGAGACTCTACAGGCCCCTAGGGAACACCAAAGGCCCCTACGGAACCCTACACAACCCTCTGGAAACTTATGGCACCCTACAAGCTCCTACCAACCCCTGCGGGCACTTACACAACCCTACAGGCCCCTACGGAAATCTACGGGACTCTACGGGCCCCTAGGGAAGCCTACAGATTTCGACGAAACCCTACGAGCCCCTCTGGAACCCTACAGAATACTCCAGGACCCGACAGCACTCTACAAGACCCTTAGCAACACAATGGAACCTCACTAAAACCCTATGGGCTCCTACAGAACACTGCAGGTGCCTACGGAACCCTACAGACCCCTACAGAATACTACCAGCCACTACAGAAAAATATGGCCCCTACGGAACTCTACGGAACCTGACAGAAATACCGTGGGCCCCTACAGGCCCTTGCGGGCACTTGCAGAACTCTGCAGGAACCCACGGAACTTTATGGAACCCTCCCAGCCCCTACGGAAGCCTAAAGACCCTTGCAGGCAGTTACGGAATGCTACAGGGCCCTAGGGTACTTTACCAGCCACTACGGAACTCTACGGGCCCCTAGGGAACCCTGCAGAACCCTCCAGAACCTTACAGAATCCCACGGATTCCTACAGACTCCTGCGGGCACTTACTCAACCCTAGAGGACCCTACGGAACACTGCCAGCCCCTATGGAAGGAACCCTACGGGCCCCTACAGAACACTACTGGCTCCTGCGGTACTCCAGAGGCCTCTAGGGAACCTACAAAGCTCTACGGAGCCCTATGGATCCTCACGGAACAGTACGGGCCCCTTCAGACCTCTGCGGGCGCTTATGGAAACCTACAGGACCCTACGGAACTGTACGAGACTCTACAGGCCCCTAGGGAACACCACAGGCCCCAACGGAACCCTACACAACCCTCCGGAAACATATGGCACCCTACAAGCTCCTACCAACCCCTGCGGGCACTTACACAACCCTACAGGCCCCTACGGAAATCTACGGGACTCTACGGGCCCCTAGGGAAGCCTACAGATTTCGACGAAACCCTACGAGCCCCTCTGGAACCCTACAGAATACTCCAGGACCCGACAGCACTCTACAAGACCCTTAGCAACACAACGGAACCTCACTAAAACCCTATGGGCTCCTACAGAACACTGCAGGTGCCTACGGAACCCTACAGACCCCTACGGAACCCTACAGACACCTGCGGGCACTTACGGAACCCTGCAGGCCCCTACGGAACCCTACAGGTCCATACAGAACCCCACAGGGCCCTACGGAACTTTACCAGCCACTACGGAACTCTACGGGTCCCTACGGAACCCTGCAGAACCCTCCGGAACCTTACAGAATCCCACAGACTCCTACAGACTTCTGCGGGCACTTACACAACCCTACAGGCCCCTACCTAACACTGCCAGCCCCTATGGAAGGAACCCTACGGGCCCCTACAGAACACTACTGGCTCCTGCGGTACTCCAGAGGCCTCTAGGGAACCTACGAAGCTCTACGGAACCCTATGGATCCTCACGGAACAGTACGGGCCCCTTCAGACCTCTGCGGGCGCTTATGGAAACCTACAGGACCCTACGGAACTGTACGAGACTCTACAGGCCCCTAGAGAACACCACAGGCCCTTACGGAACTGTACGAGACTCTACAGGCCCCTAGGGAACACCACAGGCCCCTACGGAACCCTACACAACCCTCTGGAAACTTATGGAACCCTATAAGCTCCTACCAACCCCTGCGGGCACTTACACAACCCTACAGGTCCCTACGGAAATCTACGGGACTCTATGGGCCCCTAGGGAACCCTACAGATTTCGATGGAACCCTACGAGCCCCTCTGGAACCCTACAGAATACTCCAGGACCCGACAGCACTCTACAAGACCCTTAGCAACACAACGGAACCTCACTAAAACCTTATGGGCTCCTACAGAACACTGCAGGCGCCTACGGAACCCTACAGACCCCTACGGAACCCTACAGACACCTGCGGGCACTTACGGAACCCTGCAGGCCCCTACGGAACCCTACAGCTCCATACAGAACCCCACAGGGCCCTACGGAACTTTACCAGCCACTACGGAACTCTACGGGTCCCTACGGAACCCTGCAGAACCCTCCGGAACCTTAGAGAATCCCACAGACTCCTACAGACTTCTGCGGGCACTTACACAACCCTACAGGCCCCTACCTAACACTGCCAGCCCCTATGGAAGGAACCCTACGGGCCCCTACAGAACACTACTGGCTCCTGCGGTACTCCAGAGGCCTCTAGGGAACCTACGAAGCTCTACGGAGCCCTATGGATCCTCACGGAACAGTACGGGCCCCTTCAGACCTCTGCGGGCGCTTATGGAAACCTACAGGACCCTACGGAACTGTACGAGACTCTACAGGCCCCTAGGGAACACCAAAGGCCCCTACGGAACCCTACACAACCCTCTGGAAACTTATGGCACCCTACAAGCTCCTACCAACCCCTGCGGGCACTTACACAACCCTACAGGCCCCTACGGAAATCTACGGGACTCTACGGGCCCCTAGGGAAGCCTACAGATTTCGACGAAACCCTACGAGCCCCTCTGGAACCCTACAGAATACTCCAGGACCCGACAGCACTCTACAAGACCCTTAGCAACACAATGGAACCTCACTAAAACCCTATGGGCTCCTACAGAACACTGCAGGTGCCTACGGAACCCTACAGACCCCTACAGAATACTACCAGCCACTACAGAAAAATATGGCCCCTACGGAACTCTACGGAACCTGACAGAAATACCGTGGGCCCCTACAGGCCCTTGCGGGCACTTGCAGAACTCTGCAGGAACCCACGGAACTTTATGGAACCCTCCCAGCCCCTACGGAAGCCTAAAGACCCTTGCAGGCAGTTACGGAATGGTACAGGGCCCTAGGGTACTTTACCAGCCACTACGGAACTCTACGGGTCCCTACGGAACCCTGCAGAACCCTCCGGAACCTTAGAGAATCCCACAGACTCCTACAGACTTCTGCGGGCACTTACACAACCCTACAGGCCCCTACCTAACACTGCCAGCTCCTATGGAAGGAACCCTACGGGCCCCTACAGAACACTACTGGCTCCTGCGGTACTCCAGAGGCCTCTAGGGAACCTACGAAGCTCTACGGAACCCTATGGATCCTCACGGAACAGTACGGGCCCCTTCAGACCTCTGCGGGCGCTTATGGAAACCTACAGGACCCTACGGAACTGTACGAGACTCTACAGGCCCCTAGGGAACACCAAAGGCCCTTACGGAACCCTACACAACCCTCTGGAAACTTATGGCACCCTACAAGCTCCTACCAACCCCTGCGGGCACTTACACAACCCTACAGGCCCCTACGGAAATCTACGGGACTCTACGGGCCCCTAGGGAACCCTACAGATTTCGACGAAACCCTACGAGCCCCTCTGGAACCCTACAGAATACTCCAGGACCCGACAGCACTCTACAAGACCCTTAGCAACACAATGGAACCTCACTAAAACCCTATGGGCTCCTACAGAACACTGCAGGTGCCTACGGAACCCTACAGACCCCTACAGAATACTACCAGCCACTACAGAAAAATATGGCCCCTACGGAACTCTACGGAACCTGACAGAAATACCGTGGG
>NW_027414784.1:0-20219 GCF_964106895.1 Numenius arquata
CCCGCAAAGCGACATTGTAGGGGGGCAGCGGGGTCTTGCCGGGGGATTGAGGGGGGGGGGTGTGCGTGTGGGTCCCAGCGGCTCTGGGCAGCGGCGTCTGGCTCCCCCCTTGTGTAAGGGCCGTCGTGCAAGGGACAGGCCCCTCGTGCAAGCTCTGCCCCCCGCCAGCTCAGAAACAAGAGCCAAGTGGGGTGGAGGGTTGGGGGAGGCACATGGGGGGTGGGAGGGGGCTCTTGCACGAGGGTGGCTCACCCCGAAGGCTCTTGCAGGAGGCCCTCACACAAGGCTCTTGCACAAGGGCGGCTCCTGCACAAGACTCAGGCACAAAGTCCTCGCACAAGGCTCTTGTAGACAGGTGGCTCTCACACAAGGATGGCTCTGGCACGAGGCTCTGGCACGAGGATGGCTCTCGCACAAGGCTCTTGCACGAGGGCAGCTCTTGCACACGTTTTGGGCGCAAGGTCCTTGCACGAGGCTCTTGTACAGGGTCAGCTCTTGCACAATGGTGGCTCTGGCATGAGACTTGTGCACGAGATCCACACAAGGCTCTTGTACACAGGTGGCTCCCTCACGAGGCTCTCCCACAAGGGCAGCTCTCGCATGAGGCCCTCGCACGCGGATGGCTCTGGCACAAGGCTCTTGCACAAGGGTAGCTCTTGCATGAGACCCATGCACAGGGGCCTTCCCACGAGGCTCTTGCACAGGAGTGGCTCTTGCAAAACTTCTTCGCGCAAGGCTGTTGCATGGGGCCAGCTCTCACACAAGGCTCGTGCACAAGGTCCTCGCACAAGGCTCGTGAATGAGGCCAGCTCTTCCACAAGGCTCTGGCAAAAGGGAGGCTCTCACATGAGGATGGCTCTCGCACAAGGTCCTTGCACAAAGGAAGCTCCCACATGAGACCCTTGCACAAGGATGGCTCTCGTGCGAGGCTCTCGCACAAGGTCCTTGTACAAAGGAAGCTCTTACACGAGGCTCTCGCACAAGGGCAGCTCTGGCATGAAGCTGGCGCTCGCACAAGGCTCTTGCACGAGTGCATCTCCAGAGCTCTGGGGGTGCACAGGACAGAGCAGTAGAAAGGGGGGTCCCCGGGGGTGGGGGCGCTGCCCCGGTGGTCCCAGATTTGGGGGGGGGGGGGGAGGGGGCTCCCCAGGGCCCCCTCAAAAGGGCATTTTCAGCCCAGCACCAAGTGGGGGGATGGGCCCCCCCGAGGGGGCCAGACCGAGGTAGGAGGGGGGGCCCTAGGAGGCCCCATGGCAGGATTGGGGGACGCCCTGTGAGGGGGTCCATGGGGACCCCCCAAAGTGAGGGTTTGGGGGGTCCCCTATGGGGCAGGATTTGGGGGGATTGAGGGGTCCCAAACTGGGGGGCCGGGGGCTCTGGGAGGTCCTCAGAGCTGGGGGGCGGGGGGAGATCCAGGTGGGTCCCCGGGTGAGGCTCTGGGGGCGCTCCCATGAATGGGGGGGGAACCAGCTTGGTGGGAGGGATGTCCCCCACAGCGGGGGGTCAAAGCCCCCAAGGACAGGGGGCTGGTGGAGGGGGGGCGTCAAGGGGGAGGGATCAATGGAGGGAGGGGGGAGGCTCAGGCCAGGGGGGAGGACACTGGGGACACCCCAGGGTCTGTGGGAGACATCATGGCTTTTTGTGCCCGCCCATAACTGGGGACATGGATTTGGGGGGGGCCCACTGAGTGACAGGTTGGGGGCCCCCCAACTTGTGGGCTGCATTGCAAGGGGGCTGGTTTTTTGGGGGTCCCCCATTGGGTATCAGGGGGGTGTTTCGGCCCCCTCTTCCTCCCTGGGTTTTGTGTGTATGTGTGTGTTTTGGGGTCCCCATCAAGGTGGGGAGGAGTACGTAGTTTTGGGGGGGGGGCCTTCCACATGTGCCCCCCCCTCCTCAGTTGCTCCCCAGACGTGCACCCTGGGGGGGGCCTCCCAGGCGCCCCTCGGTCTTCTCCTGCAGGGGCTTCAGGGGGGGGCCTGGGGGGGCCCCCAGTATGGCCAGGCCATCAGCCATCAGCGCTGGGAGGGGAGGACACATATTATTGGGGTCACCTCCCCTTACACCCCCCCCAAGCTCCCTTGGGGGTGCCCCTCCCCTCATTTTGGGGACCCTCCACATTCTCCCCTCAAGCTTGGGCTCCCCCTTTCTGGTTGTGTGTGTCCCCCCCCCCATTTCACCCCTGTTAGCAGGCCCCTCCTATTTTTGCCCCCTCCCCCCCCCCCCCCCGTTGTGGGGGTCTCCCCAGGTTCCACCCCCTCCCCAGGTACTGGGTCCCTCATTATTAGATTACACCTCCATTATCAGGGTCCCCCCCCCATTATCGGCTCCCCCCCGCTAGGGGCCCCCCCTCTCACCAAGGGGCTGCTCCTGCCCCAGGGGGGAGCTCAGTCCTGGGTGGTCCTCCCCACTCAGCAGCAACCCCTGCGGGGGACACGGGGGGGGGCGTGGGGACACGGGGAGGGGGACATAGGGACAGGGCACCCTGCCCCCCTCCCACCTGCCCCACCCCCCGCCCCCCATGCTGTTCCCTCTCCCTGTTCCCTTGTCCCCACGGTCTCCCCCCACCCACCCCCCCTCACCTCCCCCGTGTGTCCCCACAGCCCCCAACCCCCCGTCCCCGTGTGTCCTCCCCCTGCCCCCCCCGCCCCCCTGTGCCCCTGCCCCCTCCTCCCACACCCGTGGCCCCTCGTGTCCCCATATCTGTGTCCCCCCCGGTGCCCCCACACCATGTCCCCCCTGTGTGTGTGTCCCCTCCCCGTATCCCCCCCCCTCCGCCCTTAACCCCCTTCCCCGTGTCCCCCCGTACCAGGCCAAGGGGGGGCAGCAGGTGGGGGTCGAGCTCGGGGCGCTTCAGGGGGGCCCCCACGTCCTCCCCGCTCGGCTCCCGCGCCCTGCGTGGCACCGTCACACGCCACGCCCACGCCACGCCCACCCGCGCCACGCCCACCCGCGCCACGCCCCCACCGGCCCTCTCCACCAGCCCTACCCAGCAAACAAGCCCCGCCCCTGCCCCTTAGCCCCGCCCCTAACACGCTCCACCCCGGTAAGCCCCCCCCAAAGCCCCTCCCCTAAAAGCCCCTCCCACCAAGCCCTTCCCCGCCACGCCCCTCCCCGACAAGCCCCTCCCCTAAGCAGCCCCCACCAATCCCCGCCCCAATCCGCCCCTGCCCCGGTAGGCCCCGCCCCCTGTCCCCGCCCCTCCCGCGCGGCGGCCCCGCCCACCTCTTCCTAGCGGGGCGGGGCGCCAGGGCGGGGCCGAGGGCGGGGTCGCTGCCCCAGCGCGGGAGGGCGGGGCCGGGCCGGGAGGGGGCGGAGCCGCGTCCGGGGAAGCTGCGGGCGCGGGGCCGAGGGGGCGGGGCCGCGGCCGAGGGGGCGGGGCCGGGTGGGCGCGGGCCCCTCCCCCGCGGCGCCTCGGCCCCGCCCAGCTGGAAGTCGCCGTCCATGGGGATGTAGGGGGCCAGCATGGCCAGGTCCAGGGGCGACGCCTGGGGGGACAGGGACGGGGGGACAGGGTCACCCCCCCGGCATGGCCAGGTCCAGGGGGGACATCTGGGGGGACAGGGTCACACACTCCCCCGACACGGCCAGGTCCAGGGTGGGGCCAAGGGGACAGGGGGACAGGAGGAAGTCCCCTCCAGCCCCCCCATACCTGCAGGGCTGTGCGGGGCCCCGGGCTTCCCGCGAAGAGCTTCTGCACCTCGAACAGCAGCTTGTCCCCGGGGGGCTGGGGGCGAGGGGGGCACAGCCATGGACCCCCGGGACCCCCCCCAAGTTGCCCCCCCCCGAAGCCAAACTGCCCCCCCATTTTCTTTCAGGATGCCCCTCCATCCTGGCTATGAACTCCCAGGGCCAACCCCAGACCCCCAGGGCCTCTCCCCAGCCTTGCCAAGGACCCCCCCAGCCTCCCCCACAGCTTGGGAAGGACCCCCCATGTTCCCCCAGGGCCCCCCATTTTCCCCAAGGCCTGGCTGGGACCTCCAAATATCTTCCAGCACCCCCCCTCTGCCCCAGGGTGCCCTCACCCCCCCCCCCCCAGCCTGGCTGGGAACCCCCCAAAAGCCCCCAGGCCAGACTCACCGGGGAGGGGCTGCGGGGGCGACGCTGGGGGGGCGCCGGGGGGGGGTCGAAGATGGGGGCGAGGAGACGGGCGAGTTCGGGGGAGCAGAAGCGCCGGGGGTCCCGCTGCAGCACCGCCTCAGGGACATGGGATGGGCGCAGGAATGCCAGCACCCGTGGGCCCCCCACCCCTGCCCACAGTGTCACATGGGGCAGGGGACCCAAGGGACCCCCCCAAGCCTCCACCCCTGCCCACAGTGTCACATGGGGCCCCCAGGAACCCCCTCAGCACCCCCAGACCCCTCACCCCTGCCACATCATCCCACGGGGTGGGGGACCCCCCAGAACCCCTCTGGGATCCCCAGGGACCCCCTGGAGCCCCATGGCTGCCCCCACACCCCCCCAAAGTCCCACCCCCACTCCCCCTAGGCCCCCATGCACCAAGCCCCGGTGCCCCCCATGATCCTCTCCCAGTGCTCCCAGTAACCCCATCACCTCCCAAACCCCCCCTTCCAGTGCTCCCAGTACCCTCATCACTTCCAATCGCCCCCCGCCAGGTGTTCCCAGTACCCCCGTCACCTCCCAGTGCGTGTGTCCCCCACCAAGTGCCCCCAGTACCTCCATCACCTCCCAGTGCCCCCCCAACAAGTGCCCCCAGTATCCCCATCACCCTCCCAGTGCCCCCACGCCCCCTCCCAGTGCTCCCAAGTGCCACAACTGGTGCCCACCGAGGCTGAGGTTGAGGACGGCATCGGGGGTGTCGGGGCTGGGAGTGGGGGGGGGGCAGGCGGCGCCCCTCCCTTCGGCGTTGGGTCTGCTCCAGCGACAGCACCACCCCCCGCTGCTCCACACGGCTGGGGGGGGGGGTCAGCCCCCGCAGGATGGGGACCCCACGGGGCAGCGACCCCCCCAAAATGGGCTGCAGAGTACTGGGTTTGGGGTGGCCCCCCTTCCAGCACTGGGTACGAGGTCTGAGATTTGGGGTGATGCCCCCCCCCCCCCCCCAGGCACTGAGTACAGGGTCAAATTTGGGGTGCAGCCCCTCCGCAAGCACTGAGTAAGGGGGTCTGAGATTTGGGGTGCTGGCCCACCTCCAAGCACTGAGTACAGGGTCAGATTTGGGGTGCTGCCCCCCCCCCCGCAGGCACTGGGTATGGGGTCTGAGATTTGGGGTATTCCCCCCCCCCCCCCCCCCCCAGGCACTGGGTATGGGGTCTGAGATTTGGGGTGCTGCCCCCCCCTCCCCCCATCACCACTTATGCGGCACCAGCGCCCCACTGGCACCCAACACTGCGCAGAGGGCCCGTCCCCTGTGTCCCCCCCCTTACGTCTCCCCCCCCGTGCCCCCCACCTGAGGACGAAGGTGAGGCAGACGATGCCCTCGGGCTGGGCGCTGCGGCTGTTGGCGATGACGGTGGCCTGGGTCTGCGCCCACAGGAACCCCCCGCCGCTTGGCCAGGAACCGGTACTGGCTCGTCACTGCCTGGCCCTTGCTCAGCACTGGGGGGGCCACCACCCCACAGGTGACCCGGGGGGGTCAGGGTGCCTGGGGCAGGGTGCCCCAGGGGGATATTGAGGTGCTCAGGGGTGCCAGGGGGGATCTTGGGGTGTCCCAGGGGGGATATTGGGGTGCCCATGGGTACCCAGAGGGGATGTTGGGGTGCCCAGGGAGGATATTGGGGTGCCCAGGGGTGCCAAGGGGGATGTTGGGGTGCCCCAGGGAGGATGTTGGAGTGCCCATGGGTACCCAGAGGGGATGTTGGGGTGCCCCAGGGGGGAATATTGGGGTGCCCAGGGGGGTTATTGGGATGCACAGAGGTGGCCAGGGGATGCTAGGGGGGAATAATGGGGTGCCCAGAGGCGATGTTGGGGTGATCCAAGGCAATGCTGGGCTTCCCAGGGGCACCAAGGTTTCTTGGGGTGCACAGGGGGGGATATCTGGGTGTCCAGAGGGAATGTTGGAGTGCCCATGGGTGTCCAGGAGGTGCTGGGGGGGAATTCTGGGGTTCCCAGGGGAATATTAGGATGCTCAGGGGGGATGTTGGGGTGCTCTAGGGGGTTGTTGGGGGTCCCAGGACAATGTTGGGGTGCAGGGGGGGTGCTGGGGTTCCCAGGATGATGTTTGGGTTCCAGGTGGTGCTGGGATTCCTAGGGTGATATAGGGGTGCAGGGGGTGCTGTTGGGGTGCGGGGAGGATGTTGGGGTTCCTAGGATGATGTTGAGGTTCCCTGGAGGATGTTGGGATTTCCAGGGGGTTGTTGGGGTTCCCAGGGCGATATTGGGGTGCAGGGGGATGCTGGGATTCCCAGGGGGGATGTTGGGGTTCACAGGGTGATACTGGGATTCCCATGGGCATGTTTGGGTTCCTAGGTGATGCTGGGGCTTCCAGGGCGATATTGGGGTGCAGGGCTGCTGTTGGGGTGCAGGGAGGATGCTGGGGTTCCCAGAAGGATGTTGGGGTTCCCAGGTGGTGTTGAGGTTCCCAAGGGGTTCTTGGGGTGCAGGAGGGATGCTAGGGTTTCCAGGGGTTGTTGGGGTTCCCGGGAGGGTGTTGGGGTGCCAGGGAGGTGTTTTGGGGAGCACTCACGGGTGTGCACACTCCTGCTGAGGGTGTCGGAGTCGAGGGCGTGGACGTACTCGTAGAGGGAGCAGCCGAGCAGCTCCTCGGGGGTGTACCCCGCCACCTCCCCAATCCTGCGCACCCCCAAAACAGCTGAGGCCCCCCGAGGGACGTTGGGGTGCCCGAGGGGGATGTTGGGGTGCACCCTGCCAACTTCCCTCATCCTGAGCACCCTGACTGAGCCAGGCCCTCGCGGCTCCACGAGGGGCTCCCCCCCACCCCAGCTGCAGGGAGGGTGCCGTGGGGGGGGGGGGGGTTATGTAAGGGGGGGGGTCCCTTAAGGGGGGTTCTGGGGTTCTGGGATGCCCCCAGGAGGCTCCTGGGTGGCCCTTATGGGGTGGAGAGGCCCCAAGAGAGTCCTGGGTGGGCTCTTTGGGTCCTGGGGGCGAGCCCTCAGGGTGCTGATGGGTCTTGGGGGGTGGGGGGGGGAGGTCTAAAGGGATCGAGGTGGTGGGAGTCTGGGGGGGGATTGGGGTGCTGGGGAGGTGGGGGGGTTAGTATGCCAGTGCTCTGGGCATTTTTGGGGTGCCAGAAACATGGGGTCAGAGGGGGATCGGGGGGGGGAGGGTTTGGGGTGCTGGGGGCCTGGGCAGGGGGGCAGGATGCTGGGGGTCTGGGCATCTTGGGGGGTGGGGTTGGGGGGCTGAGGAGTGTTCAAGGCTGGGGATGTGGGTGGGTTTTGGGGTGCCGGGGCCCGGAGGGTGGGGAGTTTTTGTGTTTTGGGGTGCTAAGGCTCAGAGGGTGGCACGGCTGGGTGGGTTTTGGGGTGCTGGGGCCCAGGAGGGTGCCAGGTTCGGGGGTTGTTGGGTTTTGGGGTGCTGGGGGGGAGGGTGCCAGGTTTCGGGGGGTGGAGCATGTTTTGGGGTGCTGGGGGGCCCCCACCTGTCATCGCAGTAGGTGAACTTCATGTCCATGGAGTGGCGGGTGAGGACGGTGCCGGAGCCCAGGGGGGTCTCGATGGCCCCCGGGTGGGGGATGGCCTCGCAGATCAGCACCAGGCAGCGCAGGGGAGGGTCGCCCCCCCCGGCCCCCGCGTACGACCGCATGTGCCCCGCGCAGTGCAGCACCTGAGGGGGGGGGATATCGCAGTGGGGACGGGGACGGGGGGGTACCAGGACCCCCAGAGCCCCCTACAGATCCCATCCCCTCCTGGTGCTGTGTCCCCATGCGTGTCCCTTCATGCCCCCCCGTCACTGTGTCCCCAGATATCACTCTGTCCCCCCCATTGCCCTGTCCCCCCCTCTGTCCCATGTCCCCCATGTACCCCTGTCACACCCATGTCCTCCCCGCCCCCCCCCAAGTCTCCTCATCCCCATGTCCCCCCGCCTCCCCCCATGTCCCCATGTTCTCATGCCCCCTCTCGTGTCGCCATATCCCCCCACATCCCTCATGTCCCCCCATGTCCCCATATGCGCCCCCATGTCCTTCCCCCATATTCCCCTCATATTCCCCCATGTCCCCCCACGTCCTCACATCCCTCCATGTCCCCCCACACCCTCAATGTCCCCGTGTTCCCCATCCCCCCCATGTCCCCACATCTTCCCCCCTGTACCCCATATCCTCCCACACACACCCCCGTGTCTCCACCTCCCTCCACGTCCCCATACCTCCCCACATCGCCCCATGTTCTCTCACATCCCCCCACATCCCCCCCCCGTCTCCATGTCCCCCCACCTTCCAGGAGGCTGCCTTGAGGTTGAGGCAGCGCCCGCGCCCCGTCAGGGTGCTCTTCATCCGCAGGGAGAAGCTGCGCCCTGAGCGCTCCCCCCGCCGCCGCGGCACCGCTGGGGGGGCAGGGTCAGGGGGGACTAAGGGGGGACTGGGGAGTCCGGGGGGGGGGGGTGGTGGTGTGTGTCCCAGGGGAGACCCAGAGCTGCTGGGGTCCCAGGGGTATTTGGGGGGAATCCTAGGGGTGCTGGGGCTCGTTGGAAGGTGCTGCGGGGTGGGGACAGGGGTATTTGGGGGGGTTCCACAGGAGACCCAGGGCTGCTGGGGGGGAGGGGGGCAGGGGTGTTTGGGGGAGCCCAGAGGTGCTGGGGGGGTGACTGGAGGGGTCCCAGGGGTGTTTGGGGATGTCCTAGAAGAGACTCAAGGCTGCCGGGGGCAGGGAGGCAGAGTAGTTTGGGGGGTCCCCAGGGGTGCTGGGAGGAGGGGGCAGGTTTGTTTGGTGGGGTCCCACAGGAGACCCAGGCTGCTGGGGGGGGGAATCCCAGGGGTGTTTGAGGTGGGTTCTAGGGGTGCTGGGGTTGCTGGATGAAGCTGAAGAGGGGTCCCAGGGGTGTCTGGGGCGGGGCGGTGGTGCTGGGTGGGCACGGGGGGGGTCCCAGAGGTGTTTGGGGGGGTCCCAGGGATGCTGAAGGGGGGTCCCGGGGGTCTCACCCTGCCGGGGGCTGAGCACGTCCTGCAGCTCCTCGTGGTCACAGGGGTGCACGAAGTCAAAGACGCTGTGGCCGATCAGCTCCAGCTGCAGGGGGTGACGGTGGGGGGGTGTGTGTGTGTGTGGTGCGTGTTGCATGCCTCGCACAAGCACCCTTGCACAAACACCCTTGCACAAACACCCATGCACAAGCACCCTGCAATAAGCTCCCTTGCATGAGGACCCTCCCACGGGACCTCACACAGCCTCGCACGAGCACCCTGGCACGAGTACATTGGCACCAGCACCCTGTCAGGCTGTACCCAAGTAGCTGCCTGTCGTCATCGTCCCCCTAGGGTGTGTGTCCCCTTCATGGATGCTCCCCCCCATGGTGTCTGTGTCTCCTCAGTGCCTCCTCCTCCTCACCTGGCTGAGCCCCAGGAGCCGGTTGACGTTCTCGGAGAGGAAGATCATGTCCCCGGCCTCGCTCAGCACCATCACGAACCCGCTCAGCGCCTTCAGGTAGCACCCGTCCACCTCCTCTGCTGCCGCTGCCCAGGCACCTGGGGGGGCCGGGGGGCTCAGGGGGCTGGGGGAGCTCAGGGGGACCCCAAGGCGCTCTGGGGATCCCCAGGGAGCTGAGGGTGCTCAGGGGGACTGTGGGTGCTCTGGGGGTCCCCAGGGGGCTGGGGGGGCCGGGGGGGGAGTATGGGTTCTCTTGGGGTCTGAGGTGGTTGGAGGATTGCAGAGCTCAGAGGGTCCCAAGGGCGCCTCAGGGGTGCGAGGGTCTGGGTTTCCAGGAGGTCCCCTAGGTGCCTAGGAGGTTCCATGGGTGCCTGGGGGTCCCTGGAGGTTCCATGGATGTTTGGGGATCTCAGGAGGTCCCATGTTTCCCCAGGGGTCCCTAGGAGGTCCCATGGATGCCTGGGGGTGCGAGGAGGCCCCAAGAGGTTCCATGGTTCCCCAGGTGTCCCTGGAGGCCCTATGGTTGTTTGGGGCTCCCCAGAGGTTGCAGGAGGTTTCATGTTTCCCCAAGGGTCCCAGAAAATCCCATGGGTGTTCGGGGGACCCTGGAGGCCCCACGGGTACCTGGGGTCCCAGGAGATCCCATGGGTGTTTGGGGGTCCCAGGAAATCCCAAGGAGGTCCCGTGTTTCCCCAAGGTTCCCAGCAGATCCCATGGACGCTTGGGGGCCCCTGGAGGTCCCATGGTTCCCCAGGAAGTCCCCTGGGTGTTTGGTGGCCCCTGGAGGCGCCTCAGGGATGCTGGGAGGGAAGGGCAGGAGAAGGGGGGCGCTCACCAGCAGCGAGGAGGCGGTGGACCCGCAGGTAGCTGATGGTGAGGCGCATGATGGAGGCCTTGTCCAGGTGGGCGCTGACGCCACGAGCGAAGGGCAGGGTGTGCGCCAGCTGGTAGAAGACCTCGGTCTCCCTGCTGCGCCGGCACCGCGCCGCATCCCGCGAGCGCTCCTTCCGCAGCTCCGGCGTCGACCTGCCAGCACCCGCACTGCACCCACTGCACCCACACTGCACCCCGGGCATCCCCACTGCACCCGCACTGCATCCCCACTGCACCCCCATTGCACACTGGGCACCCCCACTGAACCCGCACTGCACTCACTGCACCCCCACTGCACCCCGTACACCCCACACTGAACCCGGACTGCACCCCATGCACCCCCACTGCACCCTGGGCACCCACACTGAACCCCCACTGCACTCACCACACCCCCACTGCACCCCGGACACCCCCCTGAACCCCCACTGCACCCCATGCACCCCCACTGCACCCACTGCACCCCGGGCACCCCCCCTGAACCCACACTGCACCCCATGCACCCCCACTGCACCCCGTACACCCCACACTGAACCCGGACTTCACCCCATGCACCCCCACTGCACCCCGGGCACCCCCACTGAACCTGCACTGCACTCACTGGACCCCCACTGCACCCTGGGCACCCACACTGAACCCCGGGCACCCACACTGCACCCCATGCACCCCATGCACCCCCACTGCACCCCGGGCACCCCCACTGCACCCCCACTGCACTCACCACACCCCCACTGCACCCTGTACACCCACACTGAACCCGCACTGCACCCCATGCACCCCCACTGCACCCCAGACACCCCCCCTGAACCCCCACTGCACCCCATGCACCCCCACTGCACCCCGTACACCCCACACTGAACCCGGACTTCACCCCATGCACCCCCACTGCACCCACTGCACCCCGGGCACCCCCACTGAACCTGCACTGCACTCACTGGACCCCCACTGCACCCTGGGCACCCACACTGAACCCTGGGCACCCACACTGAACCCCCACTGCACCCCATGCACCCCATGCACCCCCACTGCACCCCGGGCACCCCCACTGCACTCACCACACCCCCACTGCACCCTGTACACCCACACTGAACCCGCACTGCACCCCATGCACCCCCACTGCACCCCGTACACCCCACACTGAACCCGGACTTCACCCTATGCACCCCCACTGCACCCACTGCACCCCGGGCACCCCCCCTGAACCTGCACTGCACTCACTGGACCCCCACTGCACCCTGGGCACCCACACTGAACCCCGGGCACCCACACTGAACCCCCACTGCACCCCATGCACCCCCACTGCACCCTGGGCACCCACACTGAACCCCCACTGCACCCCATGCACCCCCACTGCACCCTGGGCACCCACACTGAACCCCCACTGCACCCACTGCATCCCTGGGCACCCCCACTGAACCCACACTGCACCCCATGCACCCACACTGCACCCTGGGCACCCACACTGCACTCACCACACCCCCACTGCACCCTGTACACCCACACTGAACCCACACTGCACCCCATGCACCCCCACTGCACCCACTGCACCCCGGGCACCCCCCCTGAACCCACACTGCACCCACTGCACCCCCACTGCATCCCTGGGCACCCCTCCTGAACCCGCACTGCACCCCCACTGCACCCTCATTGCACCCCCACTGCTCTCACACTGTACCCCCACTGCACCCCCGCAGG
The DNA here is from genome assembly GCF_964106895.1 of Numenius arquata. Classification (NCBI taxonomy): domain Eukaryota; kingdom Metazoa; phylum Chordata; class Aves; order Charadriiformes; family Scolopacidae; genus Numenius; species Numenius arquata. The sequence goes on from NW_027414784.1 coordinate 12,063, forward strand.
CATCTGCAGCCCCAGCACTGCCACGGTGAGCTCAAGGACACCGGCACAGGGACGTGGGGACACCATCACTGGGGGCACGGGGACACCCCATGACACCAACAGCTTCCCCGGGGCACAGGGGGGCTGGGACATGGGGGACAGCGCGTCCATGTGTGTGTGTGTTCATGTGTCCCCCTGTGTGTCCTGCGTCCGTGTGTGTGTATATCCACGTCTGTGCGTCCATGTCTGCATGTGTTCCCGTGTGTGTCCGTGTATATCCACGTCCGTGTGCCCATGTCTGCCTGTGTTCCCATGTGTGTCCATGTCTGTGTATGTGTCCCCACACGTGTCCCTGTGTCCATATGTTCCCATGTGTCCATGTCCGTGTTCCTGTCTGTGTCCATCTGTCCCCAGGTGTATCCATCTGCCCGTGTTTGTCTGTCTGTCCACGTTCTTGCGTGTCCCTCTGTCCGTGTGTATCCATGTGTGTCCATCTGCACCCATGTCCCCATGTGGCTCAATGTGCCCATGTGTGTCCGTGCATGTCTGTGTGTCCGTGTGTCCATGTGTGTCTGTGTGTCCATGTTCCCATGTGTCTGTGTGTCCCCATGTGTCTGTATGTCCATGTGTAAGCTTGCATCCATGTGTCCCCATGCATGTCTGTGTGTGTATGTCCATGTGTTCATGTTCCCATGTGTCTGTGTGTCCCCATGTGTGTGCGTGTCCGTGTTCCCACGTGTTCTTGTGTCCCCATGCGTCCATGTGTCCGTGTGCGTGTTCATGTGTCCATGTTCCTGTGTGTCCATGTGTGTCTGTGTGTCCATGTGTGTGTCCGTGGGTCCTGGTGCATGTCTGTGTCCATGTTCCTGTGTGTCCATGTTCCTGTGTGCCCTCATGCATGTAAGTGTGTCTCCATGCATGTCAGTGTGTCCTCGTGCATGTCTGTGTTCCCGTGTGTCCTGTGTGTCCACGTGTCCCAGTGTGTATTGGTGTGTCTGTGTGTGTGTTCCTGTGTGTCTGTGTGTCCTGGTGTGTGTTGGTGTATCTGTGTGTGTGTTCCTGTGTGTTCCAGTGTGTGTTGGTGTGTCCGTGTTCCTGTGTGTCCGTGTGTCCTGGTGCGTGTTGGTGTGTCTGTGTGCGGGTCTGTGTGTCCATGTTCCTGTGTGTCCGTGTATCCCGGTGTGTGTCCGTGTGTCCGTGTGCATGTCGGTGTGTCTGTGTGCATGTCGGTGTGTCCGTGTGTCTCGGTGTGTGTCGGTGTGTCCGTGTCCGTGTGTCCGTGTGTCCTGGTGTGTGTCGGTGTGTCCGAGTGCGTGTCGGTGTGTCTGTGTGCGGGTCCGTGTGTCCCGGTGTGTGTCGGTGTGTCTGTGTGCGTGTCAGTGTGTCTGTGTGCGGGTCCGTGTGTCCGTGTGTCCGTGTGCGTGCAGCCCCGCGTGTGCCGGGTACGTGCCGGCAGCTGGGACGGGCTGTTCCTGTCCCTGGCGCGGTGCCCGGGGGCCGCGGCCGGGGGACACGGGAGGGGGGGACGGGACACCCACCAACAGGGTGGGGCCATGCTAATGCATGCAAATGTATGCAAATGGGGGGCCAGCCTGCACGAGCATTGGCAGCTTCACTCAGGACGGGCTAGCCTTTCTCCCTGGGCCCCCCCTCCCTCCCCGTGGAGGCACTGGAGGAACTGGGGGAATCAGGCACTAAATGGGACCAGAACAGGGCACTAACTGGGTGTTTGCTGGGACCAGCACCGGGCTCTAAATGGGACCAGCACCAGGCTCTGACTGGAACCGGTACCTGGTCAGGTTGGGGGGGGGTGGGATGTCCTGGACACCTGGGTCCTGTCCCGTCGATGGGGGTGGTTACACGGGGGGGGGAAAGATGACACCCTGGGTGCCTGGGTCCCTTTCAGCCCCCCTGGGGGGTACAAGGACCCGCTGAGGCTGGGGAGGGGACCCAGGCATCTGGGTGCAGAGGGGCAGCAGGCGGGGGGGGGGGGTGTGTAGGGGGGGCAATGGACATCCCTGGCCACGTCACGCCAAGGGCACATGTGATGTACACACATGTGCACGTGGGCCCCCCCAGGGGTGAGCGGCACCGTGGGTCCTCACGCACACGTCTGCATCAGTGGGGCAGGGGGCTCCTTGTCCTCACACACGCGTGTGCATCGGCATCACGTCACGGCCCCCCCCCCCGCCGGCTCAGGCTGGCACATGGCTCGCACGAGGATGCACGAGGACACGCCCAGCTTTGCACGGACACTCGCGATGTGCGAGGACACCCGTCAGCGCCTGCAGGTTGTCACCCCTCCTCAGTGGGTGCCACACGGACCCCCCCCCTCACAGGGGGGTCCCACCTCCCTCCAGGACTCCCCACACCCACCAGTGTCCGAATCCTGTCCCTCTCCTCCCTGGGACCCCCTGCTTGAGGGGCCCAATCCTGCCCTAATGCTCTGGGACCCCTCCCTGGGCAGCCACGGGACACATCCTGCCTCCTCCAGGAGTCACCTGGCCCGCTCCTGTCCCCCCCATCCCGTCCCCAAGGGTGCACACCCTCCCCAGGGGGTCACATCCTGCCCCCCGCCTCCAGAATCCCGGCCCAGGATCCCCCTCAGGGGTCGGATCATGACCCCCTCCGCCAGGGGCCGGACCCTGGGAGCCCCCCCAGGGGTCGGATCCTGACTCCACCTGGGAAGCGGACCCCGGGAGCTCCCCCGGGGGGGGTCGAATCCTGGCCTCCCCCCCAGGACCCTGGCCCGGGACCCACACCAGGGGGCCCGATCCTGATACCCCTCTGGGGACCGAACCCTGGGTTCCCCACGGGGGTCTGATGCTGACACCCTCGGGACCCTCTCCCGGGGGCTGTATCCTGACCAACCCCGGGGACCGAACCATGGGACCCCCCCCCCCCAGGGGCCGGATCCTGACACCCCCCCCCCCCAAGAGACCCTTCTCCTCAGAGGTCGGATCCTGCCCCACCCCCGGCCCCCCCCGCCCCGCCCATGCCCCGGGGGCCCGATCCTGCCCCGTACCTCGCCCCGGGCCGCCCGTCCATGGCTGCCGCCGCCACCGCCCTCTGCGCGCCCGCACCCACCGCGCCGAGCCCCCTCCCCGGGCACGCCCCCTCCCCGGACACGCCCCCCGACCACGCCCCCGACCACGCCCCTCGGGCCGCCGGCCAAAGCCCCCAGCCCCGGCCACGCCCCCCCCTTTAGCCCCGCCCCTGGACCGCGGCCAAAGCCCCCCAGCCAGGGTCCCCAGGCCCCGCCCACCACCCCCGGCCCCTCCCTATTGGCTCCCGGTCCCATGGGGTCCCACCCCCATCCCCCCCTAAGCTCCGCCCCCTGGGCAGCCGGCCAGGGGCCCCGCCACCTCTAGGCCCCGCCCCTTTGGCACCCGGCCAGGCCCCGCCCCGGCCGGCCTCACCCCCGCCCACTCCGTATCCTGCCGCCGTGGCCGTGCCGCGGCCCCGCCCCCTTCCCGACGCCCCGCCCCTCTTTTTTCCCGCCCCGCCCCTCATCCCCCCGCGCATGCGCATTGGCTGCGGGCCGCCCGCCGCGGCGCCGTGACCCGGAAGTGGAGCTGCGGACGCGCCGTGACCCGGAAGCGGGACGTGCGGGCGGTGCGCGCGAGTGGAGACGCGGGACCGGATCGGAGTCGCCATGTGAGGGGGGCGGGGGGGACGGGACGGGGGGTTGGGGGGGCGGGGTCAGTAGGAAGAGGAGGCCAGGCCGCGTCCCGTCCCATTCCTGCTGCCTTCGCGCTGCCCTCGGGCCCCGGTTCGTCGCCCCCAAGGCCGCGCCTGGAGGCTCCCGGGCCCCCCCCGTTATCTCTTGTGATCCCTTGCCCCCGGTTCCTCGTCCCCGGGCACCCCTTGTTCCCCGTCCCGCTGTCCCCTGCCACTCCTGCTACTCCTAGATCCCTGTCCCTAGTGCCCCCTGCCAGCCCCTCTTCCCCATCCTGGTGTCCCCTGCCACCCCTCTGGTGTCCTCTGCCCCCCTCCAGTGTCCCCTGCCACCCCCAGTGTCCCCTGCCCCCCCGTCTTCCCCATCCTGGTGTCCCCTGCCACCCCCAGTGTCCCCTGTCAACCCTCTTCCCCATCCTGGTGTCCCCTGCCACCCCCTCTTCCCCATCCTGGTGTCCCCTGCCACCCCCAGTGTCCCCTGCCACCCCCTCTTCCCCATCCTGGTGTCCCCTGCCACCCCCAGTGTCCCCTGCCAACCCTCTTCCCCATCCTGGTGTCCCCTGCCACCCCCAGTGTCCCCTGCCACCCCCTCTTCCCCATCCTGGTGTCCTCTGCCCCCTCCCCCTCAGCCCCCCATTGCCCCAGGCACCCTCAGCCCCAGTGTCCCCATTTTCCTCCCTTGCGGTGTCCCCACGATGTCCCCTGCTGTCCCCACAGGAGCCTGCTGAACAAGCCCAAGAGTGAGATGACGCCGGAGGAGCTGCAGAAGCGGGAGGAGGAGGAGTTCAACACGGGGCCGCTCTCTGTGCTCACCCAGTCTGTCAAGAACAACACCCAGGTCCTCATCAACTGCCGCAACAACAAGAAGCTCCTGGGGCGCGTCAAGGCCTTCGACAGGTCTGCACCATTGTCCCCAAGGTGTCCCCAGGGGGGGTCCTTGGTGTCCTGCGGGGTCACCTTGGCATGACCTGGGGCATCTTGTTGGGCCTGAGGGTTCCACGGTCCTCCTCTCCTTTATCCTTGGGTTTTATGATGTCCCCCTGGGTCACCCCAGGTCCCCCTGGGTCACTCCAGGGTCCCCCCCCCCAGTCTCCATTGTCCCCCTGGGTCACTTCAGGATCCCCTCATGGTTCCAGTGTCCCCATGGATCACCCAAGTCTCCCCCAACAGTCCCCAATGTCCCCCAAGGGTCACTCCAGGGTCCCCCCACAGCTCCCTCTGGTCCAACTTGATCCCCTCAGGCCCCCCCCCAGATTTCCCCTGGTCTCACTCACATGCCCTGCCTCGTGTCCCCCTGCTCCCCCAACCCCTTTGTGTCCCCTCAGGGGAGGCACAGCCCCTCCCCCAGCCTGGGGTGCACACCCCCCATGTGTCCATGTCCGACCCCCCACCACAGGCACTGCAACATGGTGCTGGAGAACGTGAAGGAGATGTGGACGGAGGTGCCCAAGAGCGGGAAGGGCAAGAAGAAGTCCAAGCCGGTGAACAAGGACCGCTACATCTCCAAGATGTTCCTGCGCGGGGACTCCGTCATTGTCGTCCTGCGCAACCCCCTCATCGCCGGGAAGTAGGGGAACCCCCCCAGATCCCCTGGGACTCCCCCCTGCCCTGACAACCCTTGGGGGTGCCCAGCCGGGCTCCCTTGGCATCGTCTTGAGCCTCTGCACGCTGCCCTGGGGCTGGGGACCCTCAGGCCCCCCCCCCAGCCATGCACACCCCCCAGGGACCCCCTCCCTGTCCTGCCCCCATCCCCAGGTGGTGTTTTGGCGGGAGGGGCTGAGCCCCCCTGGGGCAAGCAGAACTGGGGGTGTCATGTGTGCCCCCACCCAGGCACTGTGCTCACCCCCCCTCGCGGGCAATAAAGCTGGTTTGTTACTACCTGGTGTCCCCCTCTGCGGCTGCCCCCCTGGGCTGATCGAACCCCCCCCGGGCTGATCGACCCCCCCGGGCTGATCGACCCCCCCCGGGGGCTGATTGAACCCCCCTGGGCTGATCGAACCTCCCCAGGCCAGTCCCCACCCTGGCCCAATTGAACCCCCCGCCCAGCCCAGTCCCCTCCCCAGGTCCATTGAACACCTGCAGCCCAGTTTCCCCCCCCTCCAGCATCAGTCAAAGACCCCCCCCCCAACCTGATTGAACCCTCCCCAGGTACATTACACCCCCCATGGCCCAAGACACCCCCTCCCCCGCCCAGCCTGATCAAATTCCCCCCGGCCAGATCCACACCAGGTCGATCTGCCCCCAGCTTGGGCCCAGTTGACACCCCTGACCCCCCCCCAGGTCCATTGAAACCCCCCCCTCGGCTCGATCCGGCCCCCATCCCCCCCGTCCCGGGCTGATCCCCCCCCCCCCGATCCGGCTCCTCTTTGCCTCGGCGCGGGAAAGCGGGTGAGGATGGGCGGGGCGAAATCTAGCCCCGCCCCCCCTAGAGCCCGCGCCGCGAGCTCCGCCGCCGCCTTATGCCATTGGCTCCGCGTAGGCCACGCCCCCCTCCCCCCGCGGCGGAGGCGGCCAATCAGAGGAGGCACCGCGAGGCGCTCTGCCTGTTTACACAGGCCACGCCCCCGTGCGCGTGCCGGCGGCCGGGCGAGGTGCGAGCGCGGGAATCGGCGGCTCCGCACCCTGCCCCCCCCCCCCGCCCCCCCCCCCCCGGGCCTGGGCCTCCCCCGGGACCCCCGGGATAGACCCCTGGGGACTGGGACCCCCCTCCCGCCCCGGGACTGAGCGGGACCCCCCCAGAACTGGGACCCCCCGAGACTGAGCGGGACCCCCTTCTTCCCCCCGGGATGGAGTGGGTCCCCCCCCGGCCTGAGGCCCTCACCGGGCCTGGGCCTCCCCCGAGAGACCCCACGGGGCCTGGGACCAACCCCCCCCCCCCCCCCCCCCCCCCAGGGCCGGGGCCCTACTGGATCCCTGGGCCTGAGCCCACTCCCCCCCCAAGCGCTGGGACACCCCCACCCCCCCCGGCTGAGCTTACACACACACACCCCCCCCCGCCACAGCCCGGGGCCGTTTGACCCCCGGCCATTGCCCCCACCGCTCCGCAGATGCCCCCGAAGCTGCCCCCGAAGCTGCCCCGCAGGCACCGGTGAGGAATGGAAGGGGGGGGAACCGTGTCCCGCTGCCTGTCACATAACCTTCCCCCCCCCCCCCGTGTCACACACATACACATCCCGTGTCAACCCCCCCCGGATGCGTCGTGTCCCCCCCCCCCCCCCAGTGCTCTCCCCCGATGTTCTCCCTGCCTCAGTGTCCCCCCATGCCACCTCCGTGTGTGTTCCCCCCCTCCCCCCCGGTATCATCCCCCAGAGTGTCCCCCAATGTCCCTCCCCCGGTGTCCCCCCACGTCCATCCCCCGTGTCCCCCCCTGCCCCCCCGGTGACACCCTCCTCCCATGTGTCCCCCGCTGTGTCCCCATGCCCTGCTCCTGCCCCGTAACACCCCTCCCCATGCCCCCCCCCTCTGGTGTCCACCCCCCTCTGGTGTCCACCCCCAAGTGTCACCTCCCCCCCCCCCCAGTGTGTGTACGTTTACCCCCGGTGTCACCCCCGGTGTTGTGTCCCCCCCCCTCCATATCCCCCCCCCCCCCAGCTGCCCCCACCGGGACTGGCGCTCCCTGCTGCCCAGCCTGGCCAGGATGGTGCCCTGGCCCGACGGCGGGGGGGGTCCCCGCACCGAGGTACCGGGGAGGGGACCCTGGGGGGGGGGGACACAACACCGGGGTGCGGGGGGGTGATCCTGAGTGCTAAGGGGGGGGTCTTGGAGAGGGAAGGGGGAGGGAGCTGGGTGCTGGAGGGGGGGGGGGTCAGGGTGTCGGGGGGGGAGATGGGGTAGGGTTGGGTGCTGGGGAGGTGTAGCGGGGGTCTGGGGGGGGGGGGGCTGGTTGCTGGGGGGGGGGGGGGGGTGGCTGCACCCCCCCGCACCCCGTGTCCCCCCCCAGGTTGAGGTGCTGGAGAACGTCCTGGGGTACATCCGATACCTGCAGAGGAGCATCAGCATTGCCCGAGGGGGGGCAAGTAATGGGGCCCCCCCCGACTCCGGAAGCCCCCAGCCGGGGAAACACACACCCCCCCGTGCCACCAGCTCCCCCCACCCCGGACACCCTGGGGACAGTGACAGCGTGGAGGGGGAGGCCAGTGCTGGGGCCACACAGAGGTAGGTGACGCTGGGGGGGGGATGGAGGTGGCACCCCTTAGGTGCTGACCCCCTCCTGTCCCACCCCCCCCAGCCCCCCCAGGCAGCAGCTGGTGCCCTACGAGGAGGAGGAGATGCAGGAGGGCGGCGACCCCTGGCTTTGCCCTACTGGGCCATACTGGGAGGCACTGGACTCAGCAGAGGGGGTCCCCCTGTCCCCCCCCTCCGCGGGGGGGGACGCTGCTGGGGCTCAGCCCTTCCCTGCTGGCCTCACCGCCCCCCCCGGGGTCCCCCAGCAACGTGCTACGAGGTGGGTTTGGGGGGGGGCCGGGGTGAAGGGGGTGACAATGTGTGCCCCCCCCGCCC